>NC_051182.1:171031221-171064559 GCF_013339695.2 Rhipicephalus sanguineus | reverse complement strand
CCGAGTGTTGAGAGCGGGCACCAGGCTGGCCGTGCAAGGGCGGCTATGCTTGGCGGACACCTGCAAGTCTCCCGTTGTGGTTGGCGGGTCATTGTTCGCTCTTGAGACTATCGGAGTGGTCGTTACGTCAGCCGTGCTCCGTCGCCGCATACAGGAGCCCGTCCTAGTCGCTGGCCTTGACATAAAGTTTCGTGATGTTCCGTTACATGAAGCGAGCTTTGGCCGGCGTGTGGAGTTTTGTGGTGTTTGCGTGTTGTGCGCTCTTGCCGCCGTGGTGGTTAACGGCACGCACCATTCGTACATCATGCAACGGTGCACGGATACTTCAAGACCGGCCGAGTTCCGCAAGATTCTTCGAGGTTCCGAAAAACTAAAGGTGAGCATGCGGCTTGCGTTCGCAGCCACACATTTACGAATTGCAGTTGGACAACACAGTTATTGTTTTTTTAATTACGGCTGAATCGTGAAAAGCACGATGTTGCAGTTAATATCGCTGTTCCTAGAAGGAATGAAATTAAAGCACTTGAGACTCATAGTTTAACTTTTGCGTCTATGACAGAACTGCGTGATGGAAGTGCGTTTTGCTTTTTTTTGCCTGTTTATCACTCGCCATCGTTTAAATACGCGTTTCTGAGACTCAATAGGCAGTTTTAGAATATCGTACGAAAAGCTTTGCGTTGGCTTTTCGCGCAAATGTGCATGCGTTGTACGCTAATCGCTTGCGGGCTCCCGTAGTGACGGAAATAGCGAGCCGCAAACGCTAACATAGCGTACGCTATTCTAAAACTGCCTAATATATCACAGCTTGCACTGAGCCGAGACGACGAAACTACGTTTGCCTCATGCGACTGCGTAATTTGTATCGTTGGAATTAATAGTTTTTCACTTGCTTTATTTCAGGACGGAAACGTTTCGGAGTATCGAGAAGGCAAGAACTGATGCGGTTTGCCCAAGGAGGGGTTAACAGCTGTAGAATCAGCGCTCTGCGAAGTCTCGATCCGCAACTTCAAGTGGACCAGCTTTCGTACCCTGCCCCCAGTGCTTCTTCCGGTGCGTGAATATGCTATGTACTTACGGCTGAAGAAGTAGCTTGTGTATTTATATATTGTCTCGTTATTACTATGGAAAAAACCGCTCTAAGGATTCATGTGTAGGCATGAGAAATGTCCTATATGCAGAATTTTACTGTTTGTGTTTATCACAAATGAAGTGCTCAGTGTACCCAACCATGACGTCCTCCCTTCAGTGGCGTATATTCAGCTAGGCATTGTATTCGCGGTGAAAAGAAAAGCTGCGTATAGGCTTATTTCACCTGGTCGTGAGTAATACGCTTTCTTGGAATGCCATGGGCTGCTAGCATAAACTGACCATGGCCTGCATCCCATTGCCACCAACTAACTTTCAGTAGTGTTCAAGTACCATAGATTGTGTATTGCTCTTTTTAGCGCAATGTACTACTTACTGTGCTAAATCTTATCTTTTTCATTTTGTTTATCTGGTGAAGTGTCCAGCATTGTCATTGTATATTTGTGCAAAATCTGAGCAAATATGTAAGTGGTTGTTTTGTGTTTCGTATCATTTCAACGGTTAATAAGTAAATCATTGCAATATTATTTCATATTTACAATATTTTGCGCTTCGTTAAGTTTTGTCATGCACTTGACATTTCTTTAAACTACATGACTACCTCTCATCAGAGGCTCCTCTGCACTTTGCTCGGTATTGCACCAAAGGAAAATCGTGTTTCTTATATGTGTGTACGTCAAAGGGCCTACACTTTTCAATTGTGTTCGCTTTTTTTAATTTCTAAAGTTTACAATGAACTTTTGTGTTTAGTCATGCACACACTGTGAATTCTTCCCTTCTGTTCTTCTCCTGACTTGTATCGGGCCCCATTACATGCAAATCTTGAGTTTCGGAAACAGAACAATAAAGATAGGTAACAGAAATGTTGTAGGTGGATTCATCCCTTATGCTCCTAGCACATGCTGGCTGCGGGCAAACGCGAATGCGGGCAAACCGCGAACAAAAAAAATCCCCGGCGCGGGGATAGGAGAGGAGGAAAAAGCAAGCGTACAAAATAAAAAACGCGTGCGCGGCATTGGAGAGGAGGAAAGCAAGCGCACAAAAAAAGAGAAAGAAAACGGCGCGCGGAGAGGAGAAAGAGGGGTGAGGCGAGCGGCTGTTGTTACGGTTGCCCTGACGATACGTAAGCAACGTAATCGCTACGTCATCGCCTTTGAGCTTGGCGGCTTCTGCAAGGGGCGTAACTCAATAGCGCTCTCGGCGCTTGCGTCGGCGGAGCGTTTGAATTTCGCGTGCTATGGGAGGTATACGAAGAAACCGACCCTTGCTATAGAGCCTAATTTTAAGGGCTTAAGCCTTCCTGAAAAGCCACCGTGCTCGATCTGGTTATACTGCAGAATTCTGGTGCCTTTCCAAATATGTTTCCTTACAACCTATAAAATATGAAGTTCTGCGAAATAAACATTACATTTCCGTTTCATCATTTAACCAAACTACTGCAATATAATGAAGCTTTCTGGAATGCTGCGTCTAAATGTCTGCTACAAATTCCTCGCCAAGATATGGGCTGATTCAACCAAAGGAACCGCTAATAAGGACAACGAACGTGTCTGTTCTCCAGCACGAATGGAGCCAAGTGTGTACGAGCACACCCAGCTTTAGTCATTCTGAAAAGCCACTGTGCCGAACCTGGTTAAACGGCAAAATACTGATGCCTTTCCAAATAGGTTTCCTTATAACCTATCGATTAAAATTGCAGCGAAAAAGAACATTACATTTCATTTCCGTCATTTATCAAAGAACCACAATATATTGAAGTGTTCTGGAATATTGCCGTTGAAATGTCTGCTATCGATTGCTCGCCAAGAAATGGACAGGTTCAACCAAAAGAACCGCTAATAGAAATAACAGCCATAGCAATGAATGAATGAATGAATGAATGAATGAATGAATGAATGAAACTCTGGCAGATCCCACGTACCCTGGGAATCAATTTCATGCGAAGCATTTTGACAGGAGCTGCCTATGCCATATTTTTCGCTTTGAGCCGAGTGTTACTGGGTGGTTCGACGTCTTCATGAATGAGTATTTTTACGCATATTGTGGGCAAATAACAAGCAGAAAGAGAGCACTGGCGTGTATAGGGTAGGTCATGGTTCAAAAGAACATTGGAACTCACGTTAGAGAAGAGAAATCAGTTTCATCGCCACGAAGTGCAAGATGCGGGGCGATGATGCGCATATTACACGCAGCTGATATGGAAGATGCGTAAACAACTGCAATATCATGAAGATGCTTGGAATGTTACCTTTCATATGTCTGCTACTAATTCCTCACAGACCAATGGGCAGGTTCAATCTATGGAACCACTTATAGGAATAATACAGCGATAGCTATAAATGAATGAAATAATGAATGCAGGTATGAACGAATGAACGAATGAATATTTAACTTATCCCACGGATTGTGAGAATCAATTTCATGCGATGCAGTGAGGCAGTAGGTGCTGTTACGTTTGCTCCTTGAATTCATCATGGCAGAGGTCACTGGGCATGCACCTGTCCGCCACCAGGTTTTCCCCAGGCATCGGCGCTTGGAAGGGGGCGATGAGCACCGCATTTTCCTGGAGGTGCGCTCACGCATACGTGGTCAGGAGAGCCAGGCATTACGCCGTCGTCTGGTTACGAGGAATCAGACGGAAGTATCACGAACACCCCTTTTTTGCGCGGTCTTGACAGCGTGGGACGGCGCCGTTGGAGACGTTCTCAAGGAACCTGGGCAGGTCTTCACCTGAACGCAGTCATACGTGTTCGCAGGTATTTGAGAGCGCAGCCGCCATATCCTCCCAAGTCATCGACCCATCGATAAAACCGCCTAACCCGGCACCGTGTTTTTTTCTGACACGGGCTCCTTCACACTGTCGAATTCATATAATTAAGTATAGGTTGATATAGACTGAGATTCACCTTTGGCGCATAACCGCACATCATGGCCCACGACATACCGGCATGTCCTACACGTGACTGGTGGAAAGGATGTAATGATGTATGTGAGAAGGAGGTCCGTTATGCCCCTGTCACACGGCACATGTAGTGTCATTCGCTGCGAATGACATCCAAAACGAAGGTCATTGCGATTTTGCGATCTATCTATCTATCTATCTATCTATCTATCTATCTATCTATCTATCTATCTATCTATCTATCTATCTATCTATCTATCTATCTATCTATCTATCTATCTATCTATCTATCTATCTATCTATCTATCTATGTATCTATCTATCTATCTATTCAGTAACCTTCATTGAGTTTTCCTACAATATTCACTACAGGAAACTGTGGCGCTTCGGCCATTCAGCCACCATGGGTATGTTGAGTAGTTCATGGATTTCCTAGTCTTCATACGCGCGATTTCGTACGAACTCGTGGCTTTGCTTACCCTTGCACCTTCGCTTTTGTTTCAGACAAGAGAATGGCTTCTTGTGAACCTCGTGGGCCGATTAGAATTGATCGGCTAAAAAGGATCAATGTGGTGGATTGGAACCTGTGAAATTCTCATGGACTTCGTCTTGCGACAAATCGGCTGCAAGTCACACGTAGCCGAAAGAAGGAAGCTTAGGCGAATCGATGCATGACTGACCATTACCACGCTGACTCAAGCGCCATGCGTTGCTGCTCCCGTAGAAACTAGCGCCAGGCTTCCCCCTAGTGTACGATCATGAACATCTATGGTAAAATTACGGCACCTTGCTCTCCGTGCTGTGGGGGCACTGAACACAAGCTTTGCATAGGCCGGCGCAGTCGGCATGCCCAACTTCTCTTCCTGGATGAACCCTACACGGGAGTCGACGCCATGTCACGCGACAGGATTGGTAGCACCCTGTCGCGCATCAAGGAGGCCACGAGCACAGCCGTCATGTTAACCTCTCATAAGTGAGCCGACTAGGTGGTAGTAAAGGCGGTAAAACGGTCGCCAGCAGTTATGGCGCGTAAAGACGCATGTGCGGTGACCACGTGTTGACCCTACATTTGCCGTACAACGAGTGGGCGCGATAACATTGTATATGGAAGTACACGCTTCAAACTGGTTCGCCAGGCAGTTTCGAAGGAGATAAAAGCGATCTGAGCGATGGTACAAACCATTCTTTAGTGGAACCCTATACCACCTCCAAGATTTTTAACAGTGAAAGTGTTTCATGCCGGGGTCCCCAAGATGTTCATGACGTATTTCCGTCACAGGAATACATCAGTAACATACACGCCATCAGATGGTTTATTATGAACGCCATCAATGTCTATTATGCGCTTATTGATGACGCCCTTTCGCGGGATTTACCATATGAAGTGCCCAAGTACTAGGGGCCAAGCACCTTCAGGTCTCGGCGTGCCGGCGTACATCGTCGTCGTCGTCTACGGCCGCAGCGTGCTCCGTCGTCTGCTGTGGTGACGGTCCATTTGCTGGAGCACAAGAGAGGGCGCCACCGCCACAGCGGTCGCCATGTGGCGAGATAGAGCGAATGGTGCGCGTTAACTATCGAAAGGCTCTTTCTGCGATGAACGCTGAACTACACACTCGCAAGGAACGAGAACGCGCCCTTGCCCGCGGGAGACAACGCCGACGCAGGCAGCGCCTGCTTGCGAGTTTCTTGATTGAAAAACCGACTGCTCGCGTTGCGCAACCGTTCATCGGCCACCCCGTTTATATCGGTACTGGATCTTGACCTGCAATGTAATACCGGTCGGCGATTTCTCTTTTGCGCAGTTGAACAATAAAAATTTGCAGCGTGCACGTTAACTAAAAGCGGACTGTCGGTCTCTGTATCTAATCTTTCCTCTGTCTCTCAATGCCCATTAGCAGTGACCTTGCTGTGGGAAACACCGGCGCACACTGCATGCTTCGGCATTCCACGTGTTACATGTTAGTGGAGCTGAAACACTCTTCCCTAGAAGCTTTCTATCTATATTTATTTACTTCTCTACGTGCGGTCATCAAAAGCAATCGAGATAAGAACCTTGAAAAAGCGCGCTACCCTATTCACAAATTTATCACTAGGTTTACGCTGGTTGTCTAGTTGAGTCTCTCTTGAGTCCTCTTGAGTGCTTCTTTTTTGTGTCGGGAACCTCAGCTACCGCAGTGGTTAAATATTGATCATGGGCGTTAGTCGCCGGTACGGAGATGTGCCACTAGGCGTCAACGTGATGCGTCTGCGTTAAACGGTGGTATATCTGCCGAGCAACAGCAGACATTGTACAAGATCTCATATACCAATGAACTCTAAACAATCAACTACTTCTGTGACGACACGTTTCACTTTCGTGTTGTACCGATTTATATGACGGATGGTTCAGTTTTTTTTAAAAATATTTGAAGTAAACACGTGCATAGACATCAGAATGCCGTAACGCTCAACAGTACCATAAGCGGCAGCACTACCCTCCGCGGGAGCGCCACAGTCTTAAGAAACAACCCCGTGCTCATCTCGGGCCTTTCGCTATCCCGAACGTTCATTATGACGTTACCAAGGGAATATGGTCGTGTCAGTAGCAGCAAGAACATGCTTGTCTGCCTTCAAGTACGCGCGCTCCTTGCTTTTCCTACTCGCGGCGAGGATGAACACTAGGCCAAGAGCAGAGACAAGCCAACGAACGAAGCGTAGGGAAGAGCGAAGCGAGCCAGAGCCGCACTTGGATCATTAAAAGCGTGTAACTCCACTGTTACGGCACCGTTTTGAAAACTCTCGCGGCTACGTGTTGCTTGCCGACTCACGTGCAACTGCAACACTGCAAGTACATTTTGACCTCAGTATTGTTTAGGGGCCTTTAACGGATGTTCCCCGCTTAATCGGCGTACGTACAGTGGGGGTGGAAAAAAATCGTGAATATGCGACATCTGCTTTCTCTGTTGTTAAGCATTTATTTTCAAGCGGTTGTAGCCTGAATGGTGATAATAAGCCACTAGTCATCCATGATACAATCAAGAACCATCTAGCATCTTTTTGTTTCCGCCAAGGTCAGCGCGTGATGAAAACAGCGCGCCGCCCAGTTCGGGTTTCTTGACATTCCTCTGTACATTTCCCACTTAATATCGCGCCATAGCCTAAACGCAACACTTCTATACTGGCGAAAGTGGCCAGCAAGCGTCCCAATACATCGAGCCACTCGCGTTGGAAATGCATACAGCTAGCAATGAACTTTCGTCAGCGGAAATGCGTACAGCTAGCAAGTTCAGGCAATGCGCCTCGCGAACTTCCAAGAGGCTTTCAGCACATTTTCCAACAGATTCAACAAGCCAAGTTTTCTACTGGTTTCTAGGACACCTAACAAAAGTCGTGGGCATACAGCGTGCGTCAAAACTATCCGATCTTGAAGGACACGCTGGAATGATGTACGATCGTAGTGTCGCAAATAACTAGAACTTGTTCGTTTGATAAAAACTGATGGGACATTCGTTGTATGTTCCATTGGTATGCAGTGATATGAGTTAGGGCTAACAGAATGATAATATACTGAGGACAGACCATCGCAACGATGCTACAAAATAGTAGACCAATATAGTTACACTTCTAGACAATTAGTATCTCGATTAAAGTCGGCAAATACTCGGGTAATAAGACTCTCGTTTCCAATCGAAATGACAGCAGAACTTTCCATGTGAACGAGAGAAATTGCTTTTGTCACAGCAAGATTTCTGTGTAGTCACTACAACATCCTGCTGTAGAGTAAACATTCGCTGTGGAGATATCACAAGTAAATTCCGTCGCTTATCCTCTCGTTATAGAACTTCTCATTCCCAGATGGAATGACAACCGAAAATTTTCTGTGGGGACAAAAGGAATTGCTGTTGTTGCAGCAACATTTTTCTGTAGTTACCAGAACAGCCTGATGTAAACAAACATTTGCTGTCGCGAAATCAGTAGTGAATTCGGTCACGAGCACGTTGTTGCGTAGGGGCAAGCATAGGCGTGCGCGGGGGGGTAAGGGGGCGAGAAGGGGGGGCGCAAAGTCAGCCCTATAGATTGTAGGGGGGGCGAGAAGAGGGGGCGCAAAGGCAGCCGCATACATTGACATAATAGGGAGGGGGGCGCTGCGACGAACCTTCGCCCCCCCTGAAGGGGAACCCTGCGCACGCTTATGGGGGCAAGAAAAGTTTGAAGTACCGCAGAAAGAAATGCGTTGGCTCAGCAGGCACCGAATTGTCACGACAGATATGTCGCTGAACTAACGCGACAATCTTGATGTGTCTCTAGAAAAACCTGTTGGCGCAATAGACCCCCTGCACAACTTCGCGACATACGAAAATATAACAGTATGCCGTGTTCCAAAATACGGCAAGACGTCAGAATTTCTTGTTCGACATATTCTGTTGTATATTTCATCTGGGACTTGCTTATCAATGTTTATTAATGCTCGAAGAAATTGTTGAGAATGCTTAGGGCGTGGGCTTTCAAACAAAGAACTCATCTACATGACTCGGCTAATAATGAGCTAAATAACCCTTGTAACGACACATTAGTTGTCCTTCCCCAATTGGGAAAATGGGGGCCAGAGAAGCATGGCGTGTGCGTGCACGACCTACTATTTTTCTTTCTGTCGCATTGAGGAACACTCCCCCCTAAGTTTTCTCCTTCCTACATGCCGGGAATCGGACCTTCACCCACGCTCTTAGCAGTGCAGCACTTCTGTTGCTACAAGCAACAACTACGGTCATGCGTGAAACATTGAACTGAAGCAATTGAAGGCAACAGTGAAATGTGGCAACGTGCAATGATAAGTGACCCCGATAACAAATGAGATTTCGATATCATAAACGGCTGATTGCCGCCAAGACCACGATGGAGAGACGATTAGTTATTGCAAAACGGCGTATACAAATGCGCCCGTGACAGGCGCACCTTCGAGGCCCTATTTGCATACATCCGCATTTCTGCACACTCGCTAGGGCCGGACTTTTTGCAAACTATGTCGCCACCGCCACCTGGCCACCCCAAAATCCGTAACTCAGAGAAGCTTCACTTAAAAGGCTGCGCACATTCGCCACTAAGTGCTGGGTGCTGTAAACATCCTACGATAATGACGTTCTTGTGTAGGTCTTGAAGTAGTTCTAAATCCTGCGCTCAATGCAGCACCACTACCGTGAAACCTGAGAAATTGCGTAGCACGGGCAGACGCTTGGCGTTTGCGCGCTGGCCGAGGTGATGGCGCCCTCTCTTGCGCGGCGTGGGTATCAGCCGCATGTTTCAGAAGCGTTTAGCGTTGTTAGGTAAATTTCTGCGATAAATTCATAGTGTAGTTCATATCACTTTAGAGCTTGTTATTTTATATTGCACTAGTCTTTATATATTAGCGTTGTTTTAGGCCTGTATTGACTACTGCAAGACCATGCGACATGGCACAGTCGATGGACAACAAGCCGGGACCCTAAATTGCTACGCACCTAAAAGGTCCCCTTGTCGCCTTGTCGCCTTGCCGGCTGACGTGTCTTGGTACGCTGCAGCAGCTGCGGGACAGGTATGGCCGGGGCTACGGGCTCGAATTCGTGCTCAAGCACGAGGCCCACCCCAGCGCGACGAAGCAATATCGGGAGGCCGTCCAACAACACTTCGTCGGAATCAAGCTCGTCGAATCCCTCCAGGTAAACGATACCAACTTTCTTGCTATCTACGTATGAAGGGGACCCTGAAACGGTACAAACGTATTGGTCTCTCAATGCAAGTCCTAAGGATTCATTATGTTACAGCGCGACAAGAACGACGAAAAAGCTAAGGCGCACATACGCAAATAAAGAGGTAACATAATGAACGAGCACAAACTAGATCAGTTCACTGTACTCCGAAGGATTATTTGCAGACCAAATTGAGCTGTCTGCGTCTAGTGTGTAATTGGTTATAATACTTTAAACATGCGAATCACTACAGATCGCAGCGGCGCAGACGAACGAGTTTCCAACTTCCCGCTTCCATACTACGTAGCCTTGTTCCAGTATACGTAGCACCGGCGACCTATCGACTGGATATGTCTAGTCTACGTCACTGAACATCCGATGGACAGTGAGCGTCGTCTGCCGGTGCTACAACGGGCTTCGTGTTGTCCTCAGCCATTCGACCGCGCTTATCGTGCTTTGATTGAACACACAACGCCGCTAGCGTTGTGTGCTCGAAATCAAGCGATTGGCAACTTGTAAAGTGGTGACATCGTGTAAGGCATTAAAGGTAACTGGTGATGAGAGTCGCTTTAGCTCGTCGGTGCAGTGAGCGTCGGGCTCTCGCTATCCGGTCAACGCCAGGACCGACGCATTGGCGGCTGTAACATCAACCCTGAAGACACAATCACATTGGCCGAGTTTATGATGTCGGTAATCGTTCTCAAATACATTTTGTTTGTGCAATACTTCTTGGCGTTTGCGGATTATCTGCGTGCAGGAGAATAAAATAAGAACGGCTGGTAATGTTACGGGACCTGCCGAAGCGGATCTCAATCATTCCACGATCCGCTTCGCCTCCACTGCACGAGGGCGTGCTGCTGGAGTTCACGGAGAGGGTCGTGTGTCTCAACGCGTCGAGCGTGCTGCTGTTGCCATTGACGGCTGCACCTTCGGCAAGTAATGGGGGAAACAAAGTGCTGAGAAGGGGTATAGCATAATTGGCCGTAGCTGCCTTGATACAAGGTGCGCGCTTAATATATGGTGCAAATATTTTACGATGCTGTAGTCTAAACGCTGAAAAAATGTAAAAAAACCGTTTCAGGGTCCACTTAAGCCAGTTTTTGGCAGGTTGCCTGGATGTCTCGTTTTGATCTCGCAACGATGCTCGGATGATGTCGTTTGAGTGCCCTGATATCCTCGTTTGAGTGCCAGGGTAACGGTGCTCACTTTTGGCTCAGACTCACTTGAAGGTCGCTGAGAATGGAAGCTAAAAACATTTGATGATTAAAATTTACGAATTTAAACTGTCTACGATTTTCTCGTTGAATAAGTCTACTATAATACCAAGACTCATCCAGAAGATTCGATTTTTTTCTCCCCTACCGCAGAACGTGCTGATCTACCAGTTGCAGGAGCGCCTACCGCGGAGTGAGCTGTTCCGCAAGGTGGCGCTGCTCGAGAACAATTTGCCGCTCGAGTACGCCATTGTGGGCGAGACCATGTTGGAGCAAGTTTTCCTGTCCTTAGTCGGGGCCGACAAAGGGCAGTGCACAACGTCCAGATAAGCAGTGGCGTCACTGCTAACCTTTATTTTTCAATTATCGATTAGAGGGCATAGATAACGGTGTAATAAATGTTGTAGTCTCTGAAACTGTTTTCACGGCCACCTCGCTCGCTTTATCGTCTGCCGAAGCCCCCGACGAACACTTTTCGCGATATCGTCATCGTTAGCGTGTCATTGTTTATGGTACGTTTATAGCCCGGGCGCCCACAGGGACGACGCAATGGTGAGAGTATCGCAGCTTCATCCTTGTTAAAGGGACACGGAAGCCAATAATGTATGTCACAGTGAAACAAAGGTCGGCACGCTCAGTGACGACTCGACTCACACAGATTCACTCAGACTCAGATAGGGCAGTGAGTCTGAGTGAGTTCGGGTGGGTAATATTTTGGTGAGACTGAGCCCGAGTGAGTCCGGCTGAGGAAACTTTTAGTGAGTCTGAGTGAGTCGGGTTGAGGAAAATGTTCGTCAATCTGAGTCAGAGTGAGCCCTAAACATAATATATATTTCTTCGCTGTGTTTGAGTAAGCTACACCTTCTATCGCCGACCTATCGTCCAATCTGGCTGATATCCGTAAACGGATATCAGCCTGATATCCGTTTGCGTTTATACCCAAGTATCTTCACACAAATCTCAATGCACAAGCATTTATGCGCCACCTCAATATTTCTTAATCAGAGGCGTGAGTTACAAGGGGGCGGGAGGTTTTCATGACATCCCCCGTATCTTTCAAGGGAAGTTTTTGATTTGGATTGGATGGAAAAAACTTTATTTGGATTGGGAAATCTTTATATGGAAGTTTTTGATAAAAATATATTTTGTGAATCGCGTATTCTACAAAAATGTCCCATCTAGATTGTAACCACTGATGACACGTATTTCAAGGTACACGATCAAAAGGTACCACGTAGGGCACCAATTATGTGAGATATTGACGTTAAAGAACATTGAGACTATGATCGAAGAATCTACTGTTACGCTAACGGACTCGTGAGTCGGCTCACTCAGGCTCAGATCAAGCCGTGGGTCTGTGCGAGTGCGGCTGAGTAATATGTTGGTGAGCTTGAGACCTAGTGAGTCCGGTTGAGAAAAAACCTCAGTCAGTCTGAGTCGGAGTGAGTCCGCTTGAGGAGAATTTTGCTAAGTCGCAATTTGAGTGAGCCTAAGAGCAAAATATATTTCTTTAGTGAGTCTGAGTGAGGTCCAATTTTTTTGCTGACCTATGGAGTGAACGGTCAATGCTTCTCTGCTCCTTCCACCACCGGACCCTTCCCTCTTGAGACAATAGTATTTCTCTTCCTCCTCCCTATTATACACAGGCGCGCTTTAGCACTTGAGTAATTTAAAGCAAATGTCGGACAGGATTTCCGCCACCAGTGCGACATTATGGAATGACGTAGTAGGACCCCAGTACAATTATTACAAGAACTGAAACTGCCCATAACGGAAAACATCATCTCGCTGCATTACAAGACCGAATAAAGCGCAACTAGCGTATTTTGATGCGGAACCAATACAATCGACTGGTAAGAAAAAGACGATGGCTTTCGCCTTCGACTCGTCTTCGGTGAAAGCATTAGGGACCTTGTGTCTTTTGTTTTACAGCATTAGGTCTGTGAGGAAACAGGATCCATTAGAAATGTCATTACATGATAACTGCGAAGTGTGTTGCGGGTATAAAGGAAAAACAAACTCGGAGCCAGCGTCACGTGACAATCCTGAAGCCGACCCCAAGAAAATGAAACAGGAGCATGCTGGGAATTCTACCATGAACATCGAGCGCATGATTGAGCATGAGGAGGGAGCAGGGAGCGTTACCTCCTCGTGCCCATTTTACCATGGGCACGAGGAGGTAACGGCTTCGGAAGAAATTGGCTTGTGGACACTAGGCGCGCTTCCTGCACAGCGTTTATTTTTTGCCTCTATGGTTGCAGCGTCACATTAAGGTACGTCACCACCTTTGAGAAAATATTTTACAGTTGTAGTCCAAAACTTATATTCATGGTTTTGGCTTGTAGGGTTTAGGGGTTGTAACGAGAGAAACAAAAGACAACGCCGTACGCTGAGCTGGCTGTTCTTTCCTGTTTCGTCTTTATCGTCCTCTCGCTTGCCTAGCGCGCGCCCTTGCAATAGCGGTGTTATCTTCCTTACACTCGACCACGCTGCAGCACGGCATGGCAATCGAGCTGCGGAACTGTTTCTGGTGGGCGGTATTGACTGTTTCTTGTGGGTCTTTGCAGGTCTCAGGCCTTGTGCGACTGTGTTTTGTAAAATTTGGATATTTCAGGTGGACGGCACTGGCTATTGCGGGAACGGCACAGCTGCCGTTTCACGCGTCGCATTTCCGAATGCACTGCAGGGGATTTACAAAGAACGGTGGGCGACTGAACCGATGTACTGGGGAGCTCCTATCACGCGACCAAGGCGGAATGTAGGGTGCTGCCAAAACAGGGGCATGCATTCTTTCGGGGTTCCGCAGTAAGGACAGGTGTATGTGCCCATATCGTCGTGGTTTTGTCTCAGATAAAAGAGTAGAATGCATGGGCAAGGATTTGATGTTTTTAGTCGCGTTAGTCGTCTTAGATTCCTTGATCCCAACCAGATCCAACCCATGCAGCAAGAGAGCGGAAATTCGATTTTTCTATGCAGCCCACGTTCCGGAAGCTTTTGTGGGCGGGTGTACACAATGTCTTGGATGAGGATGCGCGCCTTACAAACATCTGAGGGATGACTGCGCTGCACGCTAGCCATGGACAGTACCATGCTGGAGAGAGAAGTTGTCACTTGCTTGATTCTTCGACAAGGTTCTCGTTCAATAAAGAAACGGCGGCTCCGGTATCTATATGTGCTAGTGTGGCGACTTACTCAACATCAACATCAAAGGTGTGTTGGGGCGAATATAAAGGCCTTGAAAAGTGCGAAGAACTTGCAATTCTTGCATCCGGAACTGCACCGATTAGTTTCCCTCATCAGGAGGTAGTCGACGACGCATAGGCCATGGCAACCGGCAACGAGGAGATGGAGACACGACGATTGTCTGAGTAGCGATCCGAGTCGGAGTGCCTCTGTGCAGATGCAGATGTGGTGACAGATCCGCGCGTAGTCAGCCGTTCCGAAGGTGGCGTATGCATGTGGTGTACGGCGGTGGCAGACGCGCAATAAGGGCAGGAAAACCACACGCGAAGAATATGGGGCGGTTGTTTGTGGTGCGTCACGCGTCTGATGCATCGAAGAACTGTTGTGAGGGCCTATAACAGGAGGTGAGGTGGAATGGAGTGGCACTGATAAGGAACCTGCATCCGGTGGGGCCGCGCGACCACAGCTGTGCAGCTGAGAGGTGAAGATGAAGGGGGGGGGGGAGAGGTGAGCCGGGACATGATAGCGGCGATGTCACAGAAATGGACGCGTCAGTGGCCTGAACTGTCGGGAGAACCTTGCACATTTCAGTTCGTGTGGCCTGCTGCACTGTCGGAGGCACACTAGCGGTGGGAACGTCGCTGTGACGCAGCAGGCAGAGCTGATGGGCCGCTTACTCTCTAATAAAATCCTTTACCTGGTGAGACAGTGTGCTGTGGCAAATGTTGCCGTAGGTGATTGCGATCACCGAGATAAATTCTAGTGGCGGGACATTTTGCCGAGCTATGAAACGATGACGGCGCAATTCGGCATAGGTTCACCACGGCCACAGTGGTGGGGCTTTTTACAAGCCACATCTGGAATGCGCCATCCTCTATGCCCTTGAGAATGCGTCTTATCTTCTCTTCTTCCCACTTAGAGGGGTTAACCCGCTTGCAGAGGCCTAGCACATGCCAAATGCAGCTCGGAAATATCTCACCAGGTTGCTGTGCTCGGAGGCCTAGACGCTGGTCAGCGCGGAGCTTGCGAACATCTGGTCGGCCAAAAGCTTTGGACAAAAGGGTCTTGAATGCTCACCAATTTGGGACGTCGGCTTCGTGGATGGTGAACCAAGGTTTAGCGACGTCAGTCAAGTAAATGATCTCATAGGTGAGCATAGAGTCGTCGCCTCACTTGTTACTGGCGCTTACGGGTTCGTAAAGGAACCTTAAGTTCGTGCTTCTTCTTTTCTAAAACTTTGTATTCTGCGACACGAGCTAAAACAGCCGCCCCAGAAACTAAATCTAATGCAGATGAAGCACAAATTAGGCCTAAGTTCGAATACGCTTGTACCGCCCAGGATCCTCACACCAACCACAATACTAAAGGACTTGAATTGTTTCAGCGCAAAGCTATCAGACTTATCTTTTCTAAATTCTGAAGCACCAACTCATCAAGAGCTCGCATGCATACTCATGGAATACAAACTTTGACATTACGACGTAAATGCTCAGGTTTCAATTTATTTTTCTGCTAGAAAATAAGAAACTCTCTTTTCATCCTCGTCCAAATCTACGCCCGTTAACAACAAGACTAACCACACTTCGTCTCCCTGAATCGTTAACTACATGTCAAAGGGGAACTAACACCTTCAACTTTTATTTTTTTCCTCGCACTGTTAACGATTGGAACACACTGCCATTATCATCGATTGATGCAGTTGAGTCGCTTGGCCTGATTGATTTCTGATTCCCTAACATTGAAATTGAAATTTAAGTGCTTATTTGTTTATGTTCCGCCTTTTCCAATTCTGTGTTTTGTTTTGCAATTTTACCCCGCCTCTCTGGGCCCATCTGGGCCTGCAGTATGTTCTAAGTAAATAAACAAATGCATACGATCGCAGCATACTCCTTTTCCCCTCCCCCGCCCTTCCCCTTTCCACCATGCTCACCCTGACATCGGCGCTACTCAGCCTCACTTTCCTTTCCCTCCCCCTTGCTATACACGGCTATGCTATAGATGGCTATGCTAATATGGATTCGCCTGCGTTAGGCCAAGCGACATGTGACGACGACACTGCATACGACAGCCCGAGCCCCCAAAGTCATCCGCAACTTAAAAAAATACACAGAGACAGGGAAGGAAATAGAGAGAGAGAAAAAAAAAGATGGAAAACAGAGAAAAGATCAAGGCAGGAAGAGTGAAACAAAGAGAGCGAAACACATGTAGAGAAAAAAAGAGAGAGAAAGAAATAAAAAAAAACCGGGGACATAAGAGAGATAGAAAAAGAGAGAGAAAGAAAGTGGGGAAAAAAGAAAGAGAAAAAAAGAGAAACAAGGAAGGCTGCCAGCTCAACTGTGGGTTCCCGCCATGCACCACTAGACCAGGATGCGCAATTTTCTTTCCCGTTTAAGCAGGGAGGGGGAACAATGGTTTTAAATGTGGCTCGTGTCAGGAAACGTTGCCGTATGTTATTTTATGTCGACAAGAGTGCCGTATGTTATTCGTTGTTTTTCGCTGTAATTTCCAGCTGACAGTAACACAACCCTATTTCATACCGGCCGCAGCGGTTGCATTTTGGTGGAGGCGAACGTGTAGTGTGCGATGTGAGTGCACCTTAAGGAACCCCAAGTGCCCGAAATTGTAAAGAACCTTCACGTACGGCGAACCATAATGACAGGTTATTCCACCAGGGATCGATACGTGTTCGATAATTGATACTTTTGATTTGATTGAGTATTTTATATTTTGTGCACATACAGTCCAGTAGCACGCAAGTGGTTTTCGCTTTTTTTATTACCTGCATAATTTACGAGGGAAAGTATTCAACTTATTCATTACGGAGCGTCCAATTTCGTCACCTGTCACTCTCGAAAGTTCACAACGCCATTCGAATGCGAATGTTATCGTTACAAAGAAAATATTTTTTGTATTAAACCTTTTTTGTTATGAAGAGCAATGTAGAATTGTTTGAAGCTTGTGAATAGAAGTCAACTATTTTTTTTAAATGTCTAGATATGTGGCATTTTTAAGAGTTGCTATATTAGCGATTATTTTTATCTCAAGGCAGTCCCGCTAGCCTTTCGAAACTTGATGACTTGCGGTAGCATACTGGCCTCCATAGTTTCTTAAAATATTAGGGCTGTACCGCAAGTGACTGACGAAAGTGAGGGTTGGCTGAATATACAAACAGCAGTAAGAGAAACAGATTTTATTTTCTGGAATTTTATAAATAAACACACCATCATATGTGCATATCTCAATTTCATTAAACATATTAAAACTACTACATAGTACAGGGGTGAACATATTGTCACGTGGTCGTGACGTCGACGAAGACAGCAGTCGGCGTTTGCAGGATGAAAATGTTTATTTGGCCGAACTTGTGGCCGGAAAATGAGAACAAGAACTACAGCAATACACGCTGTACAATGATAGCGGCGAACAGGGCGTCCGTCCGTCGATCAACTGACAAGCGGTCAAGCGCGTCGGCTGCAGTGCAGGATTAGTAACTGCTGCCAAAGTCTCACTTGGTGCTCCAATCTGATCTAGAAGCTGCGCCAAAATGGTTTCGATCAATCACATCACTGAAACCGGCAATAGCGCTAAAGTTATGTGTAGATACGCTTAGTGTTACGCAGATACGCACATACGAGTCTGCGGAATGCACCGGATCGAGCACGGTGGCTTTCGAAGATGACGTACATAGCAGCGTCGTCATTTAGTTGTCTCTATGAGCGTTTAACCGAAGGCGCAATTCATTCTGCAATCTCGGAAGAAGAGCGCATTCTCCTCGCGATCGTCAACTATACTTTACGGAAACAAACTTATCCATTATAGCGACAGCTGAGTGCTTTCCCATAGTACAATAGATAAAGGGATGTATGTCGTTCTCATTTTGTTGTGAACACACGTAATGCTTCGGTTTTCGCGGCGAAGCTGTTTAGCTTTATCCTCCCCCATGGTTCTTTCTTCTCTGTAGGCGAACACAGTGATAGGCGCCATAAAGTTTCAGACGTTGGCGACGCCGGCCCTCCGAGAGAAATAAAACAAGAGGCACAATGATCGCGTTCGTGCGTAGCGTTGGCCACAATCGTTACCCGGTAAAATTACGATTGAATAGGTTAACTTGCATCGAAGCGCCGACTGTGGCATAGGCAGCGGGGAGTCACGCAAGTGCAATTTCGTATGTAGATGGCTAACTCTCCCACCATGTGATCTGTGCTGTGGCGTGCTAGTTGAGGGCCACGTGTACCGAGGACTCCTAAATACGACCACGAAAGTCACCTTCACGCGTAGCGTACCCCACAATTGTGCTTAAGTGGATTTCGCGTCTCTCTGGTCCACTCTTCGTAAATACACGATGTGGTACTGCGAGCGAAGTTGCAGTCGCATCAAACCTCTTTGGCTAATATTTAGGTACAGTCCATGTGACATCTTCACGTAATGAATTTCAAGCTACGTCGCAATCAGATGCCGCTTTAGGCGTTGTTTAAGGTTACGCTGTGCAAACACCTTCATGGCATGGGTTTTTCGATTCCTCGTAGGGAAAGATGCATACGGCTCCCCCAAAGTAGAGTGCAATCGTTGAAACATCTAACGTTCTCCTGTCTCGGCACTGAAAGGTGTCTAGACATGCTCGCCATTCAGAACAAGCATGTCTATCTTAGAGAGACACCCTTCGCATTTTAGGCTTCAATTTTGCCAATTACGGCATACAAACCTTCGTGTGATTCTGAAAAGCTCTGAGATTTCAACGCATAATCTCTAACAAACGCGAAGAGATACGAAACACTCAAGCATCGCCGCCCGACGCACGATACGACATCGCTTTTAGCAGACTAACAATGAAAGTTCTATCACTTTCCACGATTTCGTTACATGACAATTTTTTAGGCTATTAATTCTGACGATCTATTTATCCGTAATGCAACACTTCACCATCCGTAGGAATATGTGAGACCTTGTTGAGATGTGTATGAGGGCGCCGTATTACTACAGAAGGAAGCCAGAGCCCTGTAGTTGCCTCCGCTGATGATCATACCACACTGTCGGTGCATAAAGTCAGCAGGACAGAACAGACGCCGCTTATAGTAACCATACGATTCGGTCGGCGCAGACAAAATGCAAGGTGCTACTGTTAATCGAACAGGCAACGATATCGTGCAGGTCTAAATAAGCTTGTGCAATGAAGGGGGGACGGGTAAGGCGGGCGTAATCATTTAAGGAAGGATACCAAGTCAGCCCCAAATCATTACACAGCCCTACGCGTGCCGTCATTGTTTATTATGCAGGGTTATGAATATGCAGATTTTCTACTCTAATTGTGGCTCTGCGCTCCGGATGGTGCATGCGAAGAACATTTTACTTGCCACCTTTACACCGACAAATGCGGGAACCAAAGGCTGGCCGTTGTGAGCAGCGCGTCATTGCTTCATGTTTATTTTTGCATCTGTTGCGAAGATTGTCTTTTTTTTTGGTTGCCGGGAGATGTTGGCGTTGCGGTAAAACTTTGCTCCCCCTAATGAGAACTGCGCATGCCCATGCAAGCTTGTGTTGGGTAATTGATATAAAATGATAGCTAAAGAGTTGTGTGAATCATGTCCGATGTCAGCGAATGTTTTCTTAACAATGGTTATAACGGTAGGTAACGTCGGGAACTGTTCTCTGTATGTAAATTAAAAAAATGGCACTCCAAGTAGTGATTGTGAACTCTAATAATTCCCCGGTAGGGAGTTACTAATTTCTTCTTCTTGGAAGTCATTTCGAGCTGACACACACACAGCCTTATTTAACACCGGCCGCACCACTCGCATTCGGGTTGAGTCGAAATATTAGCCTACAATGTCAATGCACGTTGAATACCCTCAGAGAGACCTGTACGCCCCCGAAGTCTCAAGAGTGTTGACGCCACCGCCGCCGCCGCCGCCGCTGCGCAATAATGGCGGCGCGCCGCCGTTTATCTTTTCTTTTAACGTAAACGCAGAATCAGGACATAAAAAAAGTTCCGCAGTTCCCACATACCGTGGGAGTCGATGTTACGCGAAGCATGCGGCGGGAAGGTGACTGTGGCGTATTTCTTTCACTCAGCAAAACGTTACAATTGACGCTAAAGATATGTATAAATTTTATACGCACACATATATGTTCAAGAACCGCATATGTGTTATATAACGAGTTGTTTACAATTGGGTAACGCTGCCAACGGCCACGTGGGTATTACTAGCACCAGAAGCGGTAAGTTGATATGTAGTGCTTATATTTGTGCCTTATGATGGAGAACGAACGCACGTTTCACAAACCCGTGCGCATGTGTGGAAGAAGTTCTTGACAGTTCTTGAACAAGGTCATCATCACTGCGGTCACTGAGCACCAATCGCCCATCATGACTTGTTATTGATTCGGTCGTGATTGCGCTACCGAGGGGTCCATGTGTAGTGAAGTATGAGGTATAATACAGCTGTTGGAAATCGTGGATGCCTCGGTCATTTCGTCGACAAATTGTCTGTCGATAGAGTTGGACTGTCGATAGAGTTGGCGACATGTCAGAACCTGAAGTCACCGTTCGTGTTGGTGATGTATAGGCCGTTGAGGCTGGTAGGCCTGGATAGTGCTAGGTAGACCAACATGAGTGGATGGCGCTTGTCGTATTCGTAGACTATCTGGGCTTACGTGACCTACGTAACCGAGTTTACAAAGCGGCTGTCAGTCAATATGGCATCATCCTCGGTCAGCATGAGGCCATCGCCCAGCCTCGTAAAAAATGAAGATGACACTGTGTATTGTGGCGGACTAAGTGCACTTTATGGTGCGATGATGCGAATATCATACGTAACTATCGTTGATGTGTTCCTCTGGGGTCAAGCAATGCTTTCATATAGCTTGCTGAATCATAGGAATACAAATGTAATGTTTATTAGACGGCTATAAAAAGCGGAGCCAAGACTGGAACCACAGATGTTAATCTGATATGACGCCTGTATCGTAGGAGTACACATCGTGGGTGTATCATGTAGTGTTTATAGCTTTCTTGGAAAATTAGATAGCCAGCACCACAACCACAATTCAATTTGCACCGACATTACGCCTGCGCAGGCTGTTTTCACAAACCAGTTTATACACTTGGCGTGGCTTTGTGGTAGAACACCTGACTGCCACGCAGAATGCTTGGGTTCGATTCCTGCTAGGATCCTAATTTTCATCCTTTGCATTCGTCGGGTCAACGCTGCCGATGTCGGTTTTTCTTAACGCTCTCGCATTTGAGTTACCAATGTCTGTTCTCGCCGTTCCCGGGTATATATAAACTGTCGAACACCTGTGGCGCATACCCATACACCGGGGCCCGTGGTAAACGGGCATGTGCCACACGTGTCAGGAGGAAAGGGTTTGACGACGTACGCGACAGGGATTTCGCGTTCTACATGTCACGACCCCTGCAGTCATATTCGTCAAATGCTCTTACCCTCCCACGCCAATTTCTGTCTACACTAGGTTAAGGATGCGATCATCAGAGCACCCAGACGCAGGCGGCTAGATAGATAGATAGATAGATAGATAGATAGATACGTAGATAGAAACGCTCAAAGTGCCAAAGGTTCGCTAAGAAATGCTTCGCATTTAATACACCGCTTCACCGGGGGGAGCTCTTCTCAATGTGTCCATGTAAAGGAATGTCCATTTCAGCCGTCGCTGATTGGCGGGAGCTCGGCGAGGTGCGCGCCCTCTCTTTCCGGTTCTTTCCAGAAACGTCATATTGAAGTCACGAAGCTTCCACAACTCTCGACAAAAATGAAAAGGACGGAATGCGCTTCGACCATGCAGAAAAAAAAGTAGGAAGGAGAGCGCCTAGCGTCTACAACTCAATCTCCTCTGCAGCCGCTGCGTCCTCGGGTTCGTGTCGCAATTCCCATCATGCTCCTGTTTTCTTTCTCTCGTAGGTTCTGTTTCCTTCATCTCGCTATTCGCTATTCTCACTCATAATTTATGAGTGCGCGCGCCTAGCGTTCACAAGCGAACCTCTTCCGACGCCGCTCCCCCTCGTGCTTTATGCTCTGGTCACAGCTGCCAGCATGCTTCCGTTTCATTTTTTATGGCTTTTGAGGTATTCTCGATGTGTCCCCATAGTGGACGGTTCATTTCGGCTGCCGTTGGTTGGCTGGAGTTCGGCGAGCAGCGTATTTCCTGTTTCCGGTTCTTCTTCCGCAACCCCATTTTGACGTCACGAAGCTTTGACAACTCTCGACACAAATGAGAGGGTTAACGCTTGTGAACATTACCGTGAGATCGCCAGAAAGCGATGAGAATCAATGCACACTAAATTCGTCAATACTAAATCAGAGTGTATTAAAGCGAATCAACAGTGAGTCAGCCTACAATAAACTGCCTCCTGGGATAAAAGTGTAGACGTAGAATACTGTAAGTTTTCTGCGACAGAAGGATGCTGTTCCTATCTTTAGGAAACCACGGTAATGTATAAGGTGTGTTTCACACCTTATATTGTATTATTCCACATACTCCTTATACTGTATTATTCCACATGCTATGGAATAATACAAGCGGCTAAAACATAGAATATCTAGGTATTCACAAATTATTTTTCGCTTCATACAATCCATTTGTCCAGGTGAGACTGGGTACACGGCACCAATTAGTCTGCTCTGGGAGAGGTGTAAGCCGTATCTTGGACAAATATCGCAGAGGAGACCTACTGCCAATGGAGCCAATTGTTGCATGCTAGACTCACGTATGCTAACATGAATGTCCACCGTGCATGCTCTGATGTAATCTACATCTTCTATCTACCTGACTAGCTTACATAAGGTGCGTCTGCCAAATAAATAGCAGATACCAAAGTATTTATATTCAAACATCACATCGTTTATTGGGACATTTCCAAATGCAATGGGAATATGTCATCAGGAGCTACCATCCCTATACGAATAATCTGCTGTCAGGGATACCGAAATAATGCCGTAATAGGAAGATTATAAAACGTCGTCAAAGCGCTCGCATTAGGTGAACACACGAGAGACCCCTGTGTCCTGCGCGATAGCGTTAGAGCTCTCTAACGCGCGATAGCGTTAGAGAGCTCGTGTCGCAGAAATTCCGCCGTCGGTGTCGGCACCGTTGGTTGTGAGCGAAAAATCGACCGTGAGCGAAAAATCGAGAAAGAAGCAAATAAAATAAAGAATAAATATTTCGGTCCCATTGAGGATCGAACCCGGTCCGTTCGCGTGGCAAGCAGGCGTCCCACCACAAAGCCACGATGTTACTTGCAGCTGCCTTGGAAAAAAACACTACATAAATGCCATGTAGTGGAAGGAGTCTCCTTAACGCATTTTCTTCGACAGGTGTCACGACGAAAACAAGCCCATTCGGCGATTTGTAGGCGCCTTTGGGAGGCCATCAAACTATGTCGAAAAAGGTCGGGATAGTGCAGCCATCGCCGGTAAAAACACACGAACTTTCAAACAGCTCTAAAAATGGACAACTATGTCCATCTAGCGGAAAATATATCAACAAGCAAACAGCAAACGCTAGATAATGTGCTGCCATCTGTGAGGCATTGTGAGACTCTTCATGGCCTCCGAGATGGCGAGCGCGCGGCGTGTATCTTGGAGGCCATGCGACTCTTGCTTTAGATCAAAAACCTCTACCATTCGCGCGCGCGCGCGTGTATGTCTTTGTGCGTGTGTGTGTAACAACACACATTAATAAGTATGCACTTAGTGGTTGAAGTGCGCACTAGGGGCCGGATTTTTATTCATCGTGTGCGGCGCCGTTTTCCGAACTTCTGATAATGAACCACTCAGCCCCAATGAAGACGGCGGTAATATTAATTTATGGTGTGGTACGTGCCAAAACCACGACATCGTTAGAGCCACACCGCAGTTGAATGCTCAAGATGATTCCAAATACCTGAGATTCTTTAGTCCACAGTACGCGGACTTCTAACATTTTGCCTCCATCGAAATGAGACTGCTCCGACCGGTAGGGAATAAGATGTTTTTTCTGTTGCTGGCAATGACTGCTCAGAAGCACGAATCACCAACTCCCTACAGGAAAATCGTCAAATAGTTCGTGATTATGGCCCGGAAGGTCATTAATAAATTAACAAGTGGCAACACTTGTCGACATTGATCGTGAGTGTAGCAATTGTTCAGAAAACACTCGCTAACAGCTACCTTTCATACAACTCCATAGCCGACATCTGATATCATTACCCTGCAGTGTATCGTTATTTACTGCACTGTACGGTCTTCCTTCTTCTTTGCGCCAACTGTGTGGAGTGGATACCCGCTGAGGGAGCCGCAGTAGTTTTCTCTCTTCCTGTAGTAATACAGCGTTCTTCTATTCATATATGGCTAAAACAAGCCCCGTGTTTTCACATGAAAGCTAACGTTTTAGCTTTGCGACGCGCGGTTTGTTGACGGATAAGCCGGTGAGCACATAGGTAATAAAAATGTGGAAGGCGATGCTCTCCATTGGAAGTCTTCTAACATCGATGTCGCGTTAAGGAGCGTGCGGCTATGCCGGGCAGTTTTCTTTTGCATTGTCTTTGTCGTCGATGTTGTGCTCAAAAGTAACAGCTAATAAAGATCACCCGGAAGCTGACATGCCGTAATTGGTACAACGAAGGCCTAAAACTCGAGTAGGATGGCTCTTTTTAAAGACAGGAGTGAGAGGCTTAGGCATGTGAAGAAACAATAAACAAATACCGATATATGGAAATGTACAGCGCGGCAACTGAAACTTTTCTGCACTCAGCGAAAAGACGGAGGTTACGGGATGAGCCGTCTTCAATCTCGTGATACAACATAATGCCATCGGCGAACGCTGTCGCCTTCATGGTACCGCTACACACTAGCGTCGAAGCGTCAAACATTACAGTCGCTCATCACTGAGTGCAAAATGCCTGCAATCTGAGCGCGAAAGTACTGGGTACAGACGACAGCCTTTACGAGCACCGCGGGTATAGACAAATGAAGCACTTTCCTATCCGTTGGCAAAGAACATGCTTAACCTATTTGTATAAAGATATCAGCAGCTCAACAGGGTCCAACGAAAACTGATGTTTAAGTGATGTTTAGGTATGGCCACGCGCGCTTCTTTTATTATTTTTATCTAACAAGTTCGTTGCACTCGTAGCCGCTGCCTTGTGCAAGCCGCGCCATAATGTCTGGGAACCTTCCAGATTATGTTAGAATCTTCTTATAGGCTTGAGCGCGCAAACGCGAACAGGGGTGCTATGCAGGATGGCCCGAGTTTAGCGAAACTCGAGATATTTCCGAGCTCTGGCGACACCCCCTTTTGAATGAGCTTATAGTACGAGAAGGTGAAATCCATCCCTCAGCGCGCGCTCCGTTCCATTGGTTACGATGGAACGCTGCGTCACGTCAAGGGTGGTCGAGAAGGTTGGGTGGTGTCGTCAAACTAGAGGCACCTCCTTTCATTTGTTTGTCGTTCCACTGAGTGCAGAAGTGCACCCATGCAAGAAAAGTGGCAGAAAGGTCTACTAACTATATTTTTTATGTGTGCGCGGGCCGTTTGAATTCATTTTCAAGCTACTAATGTCTGCACTAAGTATCCTTTAGAATAATCAGCACCGTCGCCTCTGAGATTTGTTCCGACCGAGCGCCTTACAATACCGCGGCTGGAGCTAATCGTTGAGGCAACGTGTATAATCCCCATGGTCAGCCTGTACATTAAGCGTGTTGCTCGGCCGGCGTGTGCCCTTTCCGTCTTCTTATTAATCGTCTGCTCGCTCCCGGAGCACGTTCACCCGGATGATTAGCTAATTGGCTGGGCGGTATACCTTGCTAAGTCAGTACATGCTATGACGAAGCTGATTAGGCCAAATCATGCTAAGGCCAAGCTAACTAAGCCAGGTCTTACTAAGACCATGCTAATGAAGTCGTGTAAAGCTCGGAACGAGGTAATTAAGATCATGCTAATTAACACGACGCTAATTAGGAGCGTGTAATTAAAACCAAGATAATAAAGCCCTTACTCACAGAGATCGTGTTAATCAGGATCGGGCTAATTAGAATTATGGTAATTACCTCTGTACTATTTAGCACATTGCGAATTAAACCTGAGTAGTTATTGCTGTGGTAATTAGGGCGTTATCAATTTAACACGAACGCTAATTACGAGTGGGCTAATTAGGACCGTGCTCATTAGCATTATGCTAATTACCTGTGTACTATTCAGGACCTTACGAAATAAACCTGAGTAATTATTGGCGCGGCAATTAATACAGTAACCATTAATACTAATTAACACGACGCTAATTAGGAGCGTGTAATTAAAACCAAGATAACCAAGGCCTTACTGACCAAGGTCGTGTTAATTAGAATTGTGCTAATTACCTCTGTGCTATTCAGGGCCTTGCGAATTAAACCTGGGTAATTAATGTCGTGGTAATTAAAACATTGACATTTAAGAAAAGGCTATACAATATCGTGTTAGCTAAGACCTTCCTAATCAAAAGCATCAATATTGAGACCCAACAGACACGGTCATTACTGCGAAGCAGACCAAGCATACTGAGTGGACGAGCCACGTAAAAAAAACATGGCTGATCCCTCCGTCATAGGAAGCGGTATAACACGAAAGTGAAACGTGTCTTCACAGAAGTAGTGCTTATTGTGTAGTGATATATGAGACCTTGTACAATGTCTATTCGTGTTTGGCAGCTATAGCACCGTTTGACGTGGATGCACCCATGTTGACAGCATGTCTCTATCGCGACGACTAACGCCCATGATCATGATTAAACTGTTGCGGTAGCTGACGGTGTGAACATATGTTTGGACACAGTGAATCGTGAATCCCGCGTAAGGATGATATCAACAAGCTCATAATCAACACTGGTATCCGGTATGCACTTCTTCAAAGCGTCGTCAATTAAGGAGAGAAACGGCACGGTGTGCGCTTTCTAGTAATGCGTAGCCGACGCCTGTGCTCATGCATACATAACACACACTGCGCTTCAGCAACACGGGAGGTAGAGGCAGTAGAGGTTCGTAGCCTGAGCCGCAAACGCGTGCGTCCCGCTGGCCTCTGTCTCGCAGGCGCTGCTCTCGCTCGACCGAAGCACGACATTCGCCCGTCGAAATCGCGTCCTTTCTGCAACGCATATTGCAGCAGTTTTGTTAGTCGGTGCTCTCGCAATTGAAGTAGTCGGCGGCGGAGAAATCCCGTTGGTGCACGTGGAAGATGCACTACTCCGATGAGCCGACGCACGCTGACACGAAGCCAAAGGCAAAGAACGCATAAAGAACGTAACTGCGTCAAGGGTGCCTCGGCGACGCCAGCGCGGCCACTCTACCTCTCTGCTATCAAGACGCTTTAACCATGACCTCAGATATCGCGTGCAATCTCGAGTAAGCGCTAGTAAGTGTCGATCGTGAAGTATTACTTCTTTTCACCCTCTCACAGACGGCGGCACCGCCCCGCTCCGCCCGCCGCGAAAGAGAATGTGTGAAAGATATAAGGCGCGTTCGCGCCGCATCTAGCATCTCCCGAGATGGCTTAGTGGGTAGCGCGTCGGGCGCTTGCCGTCGTGGCCGCAACGTCGGCGGTTCGATTCCCAGCGGGGTATCTTTTTCTCGGTTTTTTTCTTTCTCGCCCGTTGATGTCCATTTTATCAACGTCATATCGGTGACGGATGTACTTGGTGGACCCCGGCATAGAACACTTTCGTGTTAAAAGCTGGAAGAAGCTAGGTGATCACAAGCTCCTCCGATGGCCCCCAGCCTTGCACAAATAGTGCAAGCTCACCAAATTATTTTACATGCAATAAAGCCTCTGAGTAGCGTCCACCGCATGAAACACTTGACAGGCACACCGGCACTATGATAGTCCCGAGTTGAACTGGGGCCTTTTCAGAATCAACGAGTTTATGCCTGAGTTCGCGCGCCAGTCAATTTGACTGACAGACGCCCGCGGCGAAGAGCGGGTCCGCCCACCGCGTTTCCTTTTGCCGAGGAGTAGTGCTCACGCCGCAACGCCAGCCAGCGGCACGATTGATCTATGAGCTTAATCGCACAGACTATGCACACACGCACGAAAAACTAAAGGTTATATCATCACGTGGCTACGATGTCTCGCACTCAATTTAACCGCTCTCACGACGTACCGCTCGCAGCTATGAAGCAAGCGCCCCTGGTGGGATTTGCGGCGAGAAATGTTATTATTTACTTGTTTTGGGAGACATTGTTTCTACCGATTCAACACTACAGAAAAATCTTCAGACGTCTAACGTAAGTCTTAAAAACACAGCGCTTATTTAAACACGGACAGAAGAAACATCAAACGAGGACGGGCGCTGCGGGAACACGCGAACAACGTGAGGAATAAGCACGGCAGTAATCTTGCGATTCACTTTGCCAAATGCGGATGCGCACCACTGCTTCAAGGCACCAAGGTACTACGCAAGTACAATGACAATCGCGCTCGAGAAATTTTCGAGACTTTCACGACGATGCGTGTGTTAGCGCCCCGTCACTCATCCTGTCTGACAAGGAATACAGTTTCCTACAGCAATCTTAACTATCTACACGCTTGTTTTTAGTACCTCGTGCATCAGCATCAATCCCCTTCCCTCTCTCCCCCCCTCCCCTTCCTTTCTTTCGTAAGCTCTATATTTGTGCACGCACAATAAAAGCTTTGTTGGCAGTCAGCACCCGTCCTCGTTTGATGTTTCTTCTGTCCGTGTTTAAATAAGCGCTGTGTTTTTTAAGATGAATTCGTACCAACGAGCTCGCATCCAAACTCTTCTAGATCATCTAATGTAAGTATAGCAGTAACCTGTCCGTTTATTTATCTGCAATATTCCAGAGAAGCGAAACGAGCTGCACCAGAGTGCTGCGTGTGCGCCCTTGTTGCCTTCGAGAGTGGAAATTTCGATGCTGCAGGTGGAATGAAAGAATTTCCAAGGAGCACAAACGTCCACGAACACGCCCGTGGGAGGCACGATGATCAGTTGGCAAAAAGACAGCGCGACAATCACGCTGACGTCGCTGCACTGTCAAAATGCTGACGAAGTGGCGGCGCCATTGCGTTCGGTCGCGGTGTTCCTTTGAAAACCGCCGCAAATGTAGCACATGCGTTTGTGACGCCATTCTCGTTCTCGTAGCCGTTTTATTGCGATAGCAATTATATGGACAGTCTCGGCTGGATGTTGCCGTCGCCATGAATATATATATATATATATATATATATATATATATATATATAAGTCCCAAAGAAAAATAATTCAGAAAAATCCTTCCGAAGCGCGGAATCGAACCAGCGACCTCTCGTTCCACAGCGCGTGGCGCTAATCACTACGCCAGAAAGCGGAGATCCGTCAGGTAGCTAACGGCGAGCGTTATATACACACCCTTTAGCGCTGGCAGGACTCGGAGACGGCAGGCGCTTATAAGCGTTTCTTAATTACCAGCGAGATGGCGCGAGGAGCGCGACAGGCGCGTTTAAAAGTCGTCGGCTCGCTCGCTCGCTCCCTCGCCTCTTATATTTGCGCAGGGAGAACCTTGCCCTTCCGCTGCCTGCTCGCGCGGTTTTCTCGTGGTGAGGGGAAGAGGGATGTTTCGAGCTTTCACCGTGATGTCCGCGCTCATGTTACGGAGCGTACGAAAGTCACTCGAACTCAAGGAACGCCGCTAAACGAACAAACAGAAGATGAGCGCGAACTGTCAAGTGTCACAGCTCGACACTTGAAGCACGCTAGTTTCCTTCGCTGCTTCGGCCGCCTTTGCAACAGGAGCGCTGTTCAAACTGAGAGTATACATTGGCGAGCCTCACTTCGTATAGCATTAGTGTCTTGCTATAGAATTCATTGCTTCGCCCTTGCGTCGAAACTGACATTTTTTTTTATCAACGCGGCTATCGCGTGCTCCGCATTATCTTCCTGTCATGACCGCCGTAATGCAAGCTCGGAGAAAACTCGTGTGCCCGAGAAGCTCGGGCCATCATGCATAGAACCCCAGCTGACATTATTCAGGATCTAACGCGACCACCAGCGATAAAGCTCAAATGTTCGATTCCACGTCTATAAAATGCCGGCGCGCCTTGCCGTGGTTCAGTTTGTGGACAGCCGACGCTCTCTTCGCCGCTATCAGTGTATAGTGTGTATTGCTGTAGATTGATTTTCCATTTCCCGGCCACAAGTTCGGCCAAATAAACAGTTTCATCTTGGACACACTGACTGATGACTTCGTCGACATCAAGACCCCGTCACATTTGGTGGAGGTGCTTCCCGGTCCCATGTACCGAACGCCCCCCTCCAGCCGTGAGCCAAGCCCACACCTTGAAGGCGACATCGACGGCAAAGCTGACCAGTGAGCCAGCCCACCAGAATACGGACCCCTACCCGGACCACAACGACGAAGATAACAGCCAAAATGACGGCCGCTGTGTCGCCTGCAGTTGCCGTGATGCAGCAGCCAAGGGAGCCACCGACTTTCCTTGGAACGTCGTTTGAGGACCCGGAAAGCTGGCTGGAGATGTACGACCGAGTCGCCACCTTCAATCATTGGGACTCTGAAGAGCAGCTGCGCCGCGTCTACTTCTACTAAGAAGACGCCACAAACACGTGGTTTGACAACCGAGAATCAACCTTTCATACCTGGGACCTCTTTTAGACGACGTTCCTGAATGCATTCACGAGCATCGTCCGCAAGGAAAAGGCCGCTGCTTCGCTGGAGACAAGAGCCCAGCTACCGAATGAGACCCTCACCATTTACACGGAAGAGATGACGCCACTTTTCCGCTTGGCTGATGCCACCATGCCTGAGGAGAAAAAGGTCCGCTTGCAGGATTCGTGTGGATTCGTGTGGAAGGAGAGTGGTTCTTGTATGGGTTGCAGTTGGACGTTCGTAAATGCAATGTCTATATGCACGTCCTGTACGCGCGTTTCCTCGCCGCTTCTAGGGCTCCCACAGTTTCTGTATTCGCTTCTCGGCGTCGCCGCGCACCTTCTGCTTCGCGGGCTGGAACGTCGGGATCCGTTTTTCGGCGCCTCCGGGCAGTTTCGACTTTGCGGGCTCTCACCTCCGGGTTCTGTCTGCGAGCGCGCGCTGTAGCCGCTTTCCGTGCCCTCCGCTCCGCCGCCTTGTCTTCGCTGTTCATGGCGGAGCGTCGAAAGAGGAAGCCCGCCAAGAACGAGCGCCTTTTCGACTCCTAACGCGCCATCTGGCGCCCTCCTATGACACTAGCCCCACACGCAGCGCGCGCCTCCACGCCATCAAGTGAGCAATTCATGTACTGTCACAGCGCAGCGCTATCTAGTGAACATTGCGAGAATCAGCTGGGGTGGCCACGACAACGACACGGAGGGACAGCCACAGCGTAAGGAGCTTCGCGCCAAAAAACGGGAGTTGAACCCAAGACGTCCTGGTCGGCGACGATGGCCGGCCGGCGTTTGGCCAACTGAGCTATCGGCAGACACATAACGGAAGCTACATGAACGTGGCTTTAATCTTTCACACTTTCCTCTCGCAGTGCTCTTGTAAGAATGTTATGAGCGTCCCCTTTATAACGGGGTGGTGACATGTGTGCAACCAGGGTCGAAAAAAAATTCGTTACCTCCGCCATTAGCTTCCACCGTTACCTCCGCCTTAGCAGAAGCGTAATGTCGTCGACGCTTTAACATACCGCGAGATGGCGGCTTGAGGCACAGCCTCGCTCATAGCATCCATCCATATCGAAAAATAGCTCTACGACGCTCGCCTGTCTGTCGCACTCGCACCCAGTTCCCCGCTCGCCCTATGAAAATTAACGGCCAAGCTACAGGGAAGACAAGAGGCTCGTAGCGTTTCTTTTCGCGTTTCACGACGCTTTGAAGGAATGCATATTGAGTATCAGTGTTTACGATGCGCTTGTTTATGCAATCTTTGCGCGGGATTCACCTTATGCGGTGTCCAGATATATACTGACAACTTAGCTACCGCAATGGTTAAATCATGATCATGGCCGTTAGTCGTCGGTACGCAGACGTGCCACTACGGGTCAATGTGAGCACGTCCGCATCAAGCGGTGCTATGTCTGCCAAACAACAACAGACATTGTAGAAGCTCTTATATACCAACGCACTGAAGCAATCAACTACTTCTGAGACGACGAGTTTCACTTTTGGGTTATACCAATTCCTATGACGGAGGCATCGGCCATCTTTGTGTAATCTTTACTGCGAATAGCAGGGGTAGAGGACACTAATGTGCCTCCATTTCGCATGCGTTCGTGTTCTAGCGGGTTGCGCGTCATCCGCTAGCCAGCCCTGACAACGAAACTACTTTCCTACCGTGTTCCAGCGCTCGTAGGGCTCATTACGCTCCCTCGTCTAACTACAAGGTCATGCGTCGCTGGCTCACGATACCGCTAGTCTCGTGCCCGCACAAAAGTCGCAGCTTTCATGCTCAGTAATAGGTAGCAAGCCTTTACCTGGCGACAACTTTCTGTGGCAGCACAGCCAAAGCTACGTGGGCGGACCTTCTACACATGTGTTACTACGCCAAGTAGTCAATTCGTCGGCGATTTTCGTTTTGGTTTGCGCAAGCGCATCCAACATGCGTGTTACAGCGAAAGCTGTTATGAGATCATTTCACCGGCCGTTTTTGGCGCCGTAGTTGTCCGCCGCCGCCGCCGGTGTCCGTAACCACTATCGCTCGAAATAAGAAAAAAAAACGAAATAAGAAAAAATTTCCAGGATGGAACGGGATTCGAACTGGGCCCTCTGCGTGGAGCCCAGTGTTTACCTCACAGCAATGCCGGGCTTGGAACTGCCTTGCAAGAAGACGCATATACAGGATTCATGCCAGAAGGAACCACATTAAAATATATAATTTAGTGTGGTGGAAGAGTGAAATAACAACCACGCCCCACACAACGCGATCTGTACCAGGCCAGACACGAACGCCTGCTTCGGCGTACGTATGCGGACCTCACACTTGAGCATGGACGAAACGGAGCGACGACACCGGCGATTACACAAATGGGACCCCGAAATGAGTCTGTTATGCCTCGTAAATTAAAACGGTACAAACAAGTATGATTCACCGTATTCGTCTGGTGTGGCCTTCACAAGACGTTATGCACATATTCCGGCAGCAGTGACACCGGTCCAACTGGATCCTGTCAAGTGCCAGAAAACACTTGAGCAGATATTTTGTACCTGCCAGCATACGCACGCGAACGACAGAAAATGATTTCCTCGACTGAAGGAGTGCATAATAGGCCATTAATGATGAGGTGTGTTGGGCCCATGGC
>NC_051182.1:170990436-171031121 GCF_013339695.2 Rhipicephalus sanguineus | reverse complement strand
CATGAAGGCGTCTGTTGCCTAGGCGAAGCTGTGCACGGGCGATTTTATCATCATAAATTGCTCTCATCGCAAAGCACCAAAACACCTCCCGCTGTGGACGCCGACGGGCACGGTGTTACACTACGCAATTTAGAGCGTTATCGTATCAGCAAAAGAATGCAACCGAAGTACCGAAGATGGATGTAACGCAATTTATGAAATCGGTCACTCATTTTACGTACTGTTTCCAAACGCAGTTTTGCTTTCAAGCGGCTGTTCTGCTGAAGGCTTGCATGTCGCCGGCGTCACCGTGAAGTATCGCGATGAGAGAGCCATGTGCACTAGTGGTATCCCTTGCACACTTCTCTCTCGCTGATAGTATGGGCAAATCAAGAAAATATTTCAGAACGCGCCGCAGTCTCCATTTCTTTCTGGTCGATGAACACAGATCACCTAACAAACAGGCGCTTATGCTGACTTACAAGCTTCGATGTGACCTGCTGCAGCCGAGGGACGCCATCGTTGTTTACTGTGGTCGGAAAACATGAAATGGCCACCAGAAAACCTGAAAACTCCAAAGAGCGAAAATCGCAAATACTTTACGAGATAATCATTCTTCCTTTCTATGTAAGCAATCTTGAAGGTAATACCTATTTCTTTTCTTTGTGTATTTTCTTTTATGCTGCGTAGTCTACAAAAGTTAGCGTTCGTGGACTACATGCAGAAGCGTAGTAAAAACGTGCGTGATTCGGTTGTGTAGCCTTGGCTGTGCTGCCATAGAAAGCTGTTGCCAGATATAGTGATCGGCGAGGGTGCATGCGGCATAGCTTGCCGAGAGATGAAGCCAGGAGAACGTCGACAGAACACCGTTCGACCACTGGGGGGCCCGGGTTGGTTTGGGCACGTCATGCGCACGTGGCCATGCGTGAGCGTACGTGTAGATGCGATGTTTTATGTGATCCTCCCGCTCCCAAGCAAAATAGAGTAGGGAGGAATTTGCCATGCGAATGCTATACGGGGCAAGTGAAAAGGGTTTCAAGCTCGCCTCTTCGCATAATGATTTCGCGCCGCTTCAAAATATTGATTTTCTCAGGTGGTAATGAACCAATTGAAAAATTCTTGTGCCATAGTGCGCTTCATTGGGCACGTAAAAGCGTCCATTGTCTAGCTGCATTTCGTTATGTGACCTCGTGAACGACTCCGATTACCATATGTGGTCTACTACGAGAGAGCAGTAAGCCCTCCCAACGATATCATCATGTTTAGTGTCCTTCGAGCCGAACCTCATGTGGCAGGCAACTATCATGTTGCCCGTAACGTTCAGTGCTATCCCTATTACTCCTCGAGGTTTTGTTTAATTTTTGCGGCGAGGTTTCACAAATCTCAAAATCGACAAGCGGCACAGCCACTGAGTTCGTCATAACATGATTTCCTTTAGTTTATGAAATCTCTGTCTCGCATCAAAATGTCGCAGGGCGTCACGGTACAACCTCATATTCCTGCTGACGTAATGACGGCCACCGCTAGGCGTGCAGCTCCTTTCAACGCTAAAAGCGCAGTCCCCTGCTCACTGAGACAAGCAAGTACACTGCCACGACCACACGCTGTTTAGAGTCGTTTACAAAGTCAGAAAAAAAGCCTATTTCACCCGAAGTGAAAACGGCACAGACCGCGGAGTATAGACGTCAGACTCAAGAGTTTCGCAAGGCGCATGGAGGCACATTTCGGAGCAAAATTGGGTAGTACAAAGACCAACTCCCTTGCACGTTTGCTATAGGACCAGGTCCAACTAGCGATTGCGAAACAACTATTGAGGCTTTTATTGTGTGTTTTTGCGTAGAAAGAGAGCACCTAGAAAGAGAGCTGTGAATTTCTCTCCGTTAGTCGGACGCGCCACCGAAACGCCACGAAGTGCTTGCTCAATCACTCGCCAAGAACGACGGCGAAAAAAATCACAGCATATCCACGGGGTGAATGATGATGAGTGGGGCGAAGCTACGGAGGGAATCATCTGTAAACCGTGAAACTCTTCCGTGAAATGCGCCCAGTACATAATATAAAGAGTGTGAAACATCGTGTATATATTAAACATCAAACTTTTATTGTACTGTTGGTTTACGTGGTCCCTTCATTATCACTTGTGATCGGTGAAATGCAAGGAAGAAGTCCGCTCCCGAGCGAAAGAGCGCCAAGAGCGACCGCATTCCCCGCTCGCCCTGTGCGAATTAAAGGCAAGGCTAGAGGGAAGACAGGACGCGCGTTCCACGACGCGAGGTCGGTAGCATGCCCAACGAAAGCCAACGGAACGCGATCGTGCAAGTGCTCCGGCTTCGCATCGCCTCATGGTTCCATTTAGCGTCCCAAAACCAAACATATTACTCAAGGTGTGCCTTGCGTTTTTCGTAGAAATAATTTCTTTATCATGTACATTAAGACGAAAAGTTGAAAGCTCACTAGAGTGTATCGCCCGCAAAGTATGTCTTTTAGTGTGATTTAACTCTCGTACGGCAGGGTCCTCGCGCAGTTGCCGGTCCACCTCGCCCGTTGACGATCGGGCGAGGTGGCTACATGCAACTACTACTACTGCACTTTAAGAAAAACATCTGGCGTTCTTTCGTTCTGCTTTTACAAAACATCTGGCGTCTTTCGTTGGTTTATTTCATCAATCAACGGCGTTTTGAACAAAATTTTTATTGTTTAATCACGCACAAGAGAAATCTCACCAGGCACTACCTTGGAGGTAAACAATGGCTGCTAATGGCAATGAGAGACAGAAGAAGTCGGCTTTTAGCTAACACTTACACTTCTACTTCTACTAACGTTTCCTACTGGAACATGCCAATGGCTGCTAATGGGGAATGAGAGACAGAAGAATTCGGCTTTTAGTTAACGCGCACGCTGCGAATTTTTTATTGTTCAACAACGCACAGGAGAAATCTCCCACCGGCACCACCTTGGAGGTCAAAGCGTAAGACTTGTTACTCACTACTACGACCACGACGACTACGAGGGACGAACGGGTGCCGCCTTAAGGAGCTTCGCCCCTAAAAAACAGAAGACGAGACCGCTCCGCACGCTACGAAGAAAAGCCGCAATAGACGTTGCTGTTGCGTTGTGAATTGCCACGGACGTAAGGGACTAGATAACAGCGTTCAGTTTTGCAGATTTTCATAGTTGTACGAAGCAGAAAGGCGAGAGCGCTGGATACGGGCCTTTGCGAGCGTCTTGCGAGGGCGTAGCCAGAAATGTTTTTCGGGGGGGGGGGGTTCAACCATATTTTATGTATGTTCGTGCGTGCGTTTGTATGTGCGCGTGTATATATACGCCAGCAAAACTGAAAAATTTCGGGGGGGAGGGGGTTGAACCTCCCAACCCCCCCCCCTGGCTACGCCCCTGGCGTCTTGGGTAAACGAAGTACCCGCGTTCTCCACAGCAGGTTGGATGAGAATGTGTGATAATGTGGCTCTGCTGTTGTGCGTAGCCCTGACGAAGAGCCGTGGTAACCATGACTATGAAGCTCCGCAGAGGCTCTGACCGCGGGGCGTGCCGTGTAACACGGAGTGAACAGCTAGAAGCAGTCTTAAGATGCGTGACACGCACGCCTCGAAGATTCTATAATCTGAGTTGGTCGTCACCGCACAACATCGCGCACATACGTTTTGAAGGCTCAGAGTTCCGGATCTAGCTGGCCACCAGGTGCGTCATAGAAGTAATTCGCAAAATGTTGGTCGTGACCACCTACACGTTTGCTTTGCCTTTGGTATTACCCCGCGAAAGTGGACACGCACGCGTCCCCATTTGAAGTATGTACAAATGGAAAACAGCTATCAACAGACCATTTGAGTATGCGTAATGAAACAGTCCAATGCATAGGAAGCGTGAAATTAAGCGAGAATGCAATTGCAAAAGACTAAAATAGCCGGAGCCAATCGTCTCTAATAATCGCCGGGGAAGGTGAGAAGTTGTTTCTCCAAAATGATGGAGTCTGCATCGGATCCAGAATCGCTCCAATGCTCTTGGACCTTTTCATGGCAAGAGGAAACAGAAAATTAGAGGCCTTTCTGCAGGAATTTGGTGTGGTGAAGGGCGTCATGTACGTGGATTATTTCCTGGTGTGCCTTGCTTATGGTTTGATGTCTGGGACGACAAGGGGCGATGGTGTTAAGCTCATTTGCAAGAGAGCACGATGGGCTGCGGTTCACATCTGATGTTCCGGAGGACAAACGCCTTCAATATTTTGATTAGAGCATCACAATGGAAAGCAAGCACACGTGCTGGACCAAGAAGACAAGAGGTGAAAAGCAGATTTTGAGTTTGATTCCGGGCATTCAAAGATTGTAAAAAGAAGCATAGCCACGGCGTGCCTCCCGGAGGCAGTTAAGAAATCATGCTTTGACACTATCGAAGCGGGAGTGAGCGTGCAAGTGCAGCGCCTCGAAAAGAGTGGATACCCACGTCCCTTGTTGCTAGCAATAATGTCATCACTTGTGCTAAGGCAAGCAAAAGAAAAAACTGCCAAAAGATAAAAGGCTACCTTTCATTACAATACCAGACATGCGCACGGTGGCACACCGAATGATGAAGCTTGCTGAAAAGCGCGCTGTGTGGACGGTATGCACTGCGCCTAAAAAGCTCATAGGATTGTGGGCAAAAGTAAACTGTGCCCATGACGAAAACGAAGAAGTGCTGTACTCGACCAGACATGCGATGAGGTACGCTGAATGCACGAACAAAGTTGTGTACCAGATTCCACTGTCCTGCGATGCTCATTACTTTTGACGGACGAGAAGGTGCGTCAACGAGAGGCTGCGAGAGCACCGGTACAACCGCGGCCTCCTACAAGCTGCAGGGCATCTGGCGGCACACTTCAGCAGGTGCCCGCGTAGTCCTATGTTTGAAGAAACTATAACTGTGCACAGGTTGAACAAGCACATGAAAAGAGAGGTCGTCAAAACCTTCACTATAAAAATGGCAGCAGAGATCGCGTGTGTAAGCGCGCCGTCGATAGCGCTCAGCCCAATGGAAATTGAGCTGATAAACGAGGATTAATCGTTCTATCAGCATGATCCCTCATACATATCTCCAGACTGGGCATGAGAGTGTGATATATACTAATGCCAATTGGGCATGTAACCACGCTCAACTGAAACTCTCCGATAAAAACTAATTAGTCCCATAACGGTCTCCATTTAGGATGCTTAGTGGCAACTGGTCCATTAACTGTGTCAAATTCGAACGCTTATGAATCGTCAGAACTCTTAAAGATGTTCAAACATTCCCATTGGAAGAGCAATAAAGCTTAAACTAACAGTGACATGAGCTAGTTGATAAGTATTCATGTTAAAGAGACAGCGCATGCAAACACGGAAACAAGAGAGACGTCAAACACCACAGAAGCCGGCGTTTGTGGTGTCTTGACTTTTCTCTTGTGTCCGTGTTTGCACGCCCTGTCTCTTTAACAGGAAGAGCGATGTTTCAATGGCAGGGCCTGGCCCAATTACAGTTGTGCAATCAGTTCGCGTCCCTAGCATTCCAATAAGGAGACCGAATGGAATATTTACAACAACTCTCATGGCTATTTGGAACTATCAAATAAAATTGGTCTCGAGGACATTCCATTTGGGTCGTATTAGTGGTGAATTTTCCGGCCAGTTAGACCAACTGACATTTTTCGATTATCCTGGAAAATCAACTGGAATGGACCAACAGTTTAACAAGTTCAACGTTACGATTGGGCATTCCAGATCAGGTATTTGAACCCTGTTTCATAACGGCTCACATCAGCTGGGGCCAACTCAGACCACTTCGAACCTCCAATGGGTATCACTGGGCTTTTTTACTGTGATAAGCACCAATTATATTTAGTAACTACCAAATAAATATCATTTATCGATTAAACCGATGCGCACATTTCTTTTTCATGTTTGTTCGACCAAGCATAAGTTAGGTCGTGCATGAATGGAAGCTTCGTTTTAGCCTCTTTATAAGCGCCTGCTAACCATTCAGAGTAATCTACAAATATTCGGAAGATCATCCGCATTGTGCGAATCGGGAAGCCGTCAACGAGTACCTGCGGATGCTGCATGTTTTACAACGAAAGTGTTTTATGAAGGGGTTCACAAAGACTTTCATGGCAATTTCAGTCACGGAAGTACGTCAGCAAAATGAGCGCCATCAAATTGCAAAAAAAAAGCTATACAAAAATGTTCCGTCAGCGGGACTCGAACCCATGACCTCTCGCGACGCGATGATGGCTAAGGGGGGGGAGATGGGGGCTTTAGCAAAGTGAGCTACCGCCATACAAATTACGGAGGCAACATGAACGCGCCTTTTATCTTTCACACTTTGCTCTCGCAGTGCTGTTGGATGAATGGATGGATGCTATAAACTACAAGAAAACGTTCCGTTGGCACGACTCGAACCCATGGCCACTAGGTCCGCGACGATGGCTGGAGTTTAGCCCACTAAGTTACTGCCAAACGTATATCGGAAGCTAAATGAACGCGCCTTTTATCGTTCACACTTTCCTGTCACAGTGCTCTTGGATGGATGGATGGATGGATGGATGGATGGATGGATGGATGGATGGATGGATGCTATGAGCGTCCCCTTTATAACGGGGCGGTGAGATGTGTGCCACCAGTCTCGAAAAAGAACTGCAAAAAAGCGCAATTAGCTCCGACAACATGCCGTTGCTACGACCTTTCCATGCGGCGCGTTTCCAATAGTAGAAATGTAATTTCGTCAACACTTTAACACACCGCGAGGTTGGGGTTTAGCCCAAGCATCAATCATAGCACCCATCCACATCGAAAAACATTTCTCCGTTGCTCACCATGCTCGCCTGGCTAGAGTACACTCTAGCCTAGCTGTCGCACCGCGCTGCCCGCTTGTCATGTGAGAATTAAAGGCCAGGCTAGAGGGAAGACCCGACGCTCGTCGCGCTTCTGTTTACGTTTCGAGACGCTTTGAAGGAGTGCGTATGGAGTATCAGTGTTTACTATGGGCTTGTTGATGCCATCTCTGCGGCGATTCATGATATGCGGTGCCTAGGTATATAATGACAACTTGAGCTACCGCAAAGGTTAAATCATGATCATGGGCGTTAGTCCTCGGTACAATGTGCCACTAGGCATCAACGTGGGTGCGTTCACTTCAAGTTGTTCTATATCTGCCAAACAGCAATAGAAGCTGTACAAGCTCTCATATACCAATGTAGTATAAACAATGAACTACTTCTGTGACGGCACGTTTCACTTTCAAGTTATACCGATTCCTATGACGGAGGAAACAGCCATATTTTTTCTTGTTCAGCTTTAGCCATCGGGGCAGGGGCGTAGCCAGGGGGGGGGGGGGTCGGAGGGTTGAACCCTCTCCCTCCGAAGTTTTTTTCAATTTTGCTTGCTTATATATATACACGCGCACACACAATCACACTCATGAAGAGACATATAGTATGGTTGATCCCCACCTCCCTCTCCCCCGAAAAAAATTTCTGGCTACGACCCTGCATCGGGGTGATGCTTTTTCAGGGGGGGGGTCATTGCCACGCGCGTTTATAAATTTATTGCGACGTACTTGGGTTTCAACTACAAAAAACATTTAGCAACGCTCGGCGCAGACCGCGCCGCAACGCTTGAGAAGCTTCGCAATTATTTGAGATTATTCTGTTAGGATTGCGCGTAGTTTATTCGAGACCTTACGCGAGCACCAGCGTTAATGCTGGAAGGTTCGATGACTGCTTCACAAAGGGCGACGCGCTCCGCCGATGATCAGATTACTCGACGGCTGACGACTGCTAACGGCGCAACCAGTTTACAGTGTGAACCGCTTCCACGTTATCATCTCATTTTCCGGGCACAGGTTCGCCTAACTGACGGTTGAGCCTTGAACCCGCCGACTGCTGCCTTCGTCAACGTCACTACCACGTGACAATATAGACCTTACGCATTGTGTAGCAGATCGATCGCTTTAAGTCTGCCTACGCGAAATATTTCAATGAAGAGCCCATAGCAAGTGTGCAGCTTCGCAATCGTTTCTTGTTTTTGCATCGTCGATAGACCACGTTCATGTGCTTTAGTTGAGTTCATATTAGGCAATCGTGGGCGTGTGGTGTAGTGTTCAAGGCACTCGCTTTCGGACTGGGGGGACCGCGGTTCAGAGCCCAGCGTAGGAATGAAAATTAAGTCTCATTTATTCTGTATGCAGCAGCTGTGCATGGGGAGGGGTTTTTTGGGGAGGAAGGCTCTTAGGAAAACCAGCACAGCTCAGTCACTACAACCTTCGTTTGAAAAAAAAGCACTCCTTGCTGATTAATACCAAAATTCAATGCAGGCTTTGCACTCAAATGTCTACTGCACCTCATTTTGCATTTACCTAATTAATTTTCATTAATTATCATGACGGTTATTTGGCCGCTTTCCGTGGTATTTTTGTTTTAAATTTCAGGACAATCCTGCAGGGTAGTGACTGCGCAGGGAACCCAGTGTCGCTATACTCCGTTTCACACAGCAGGTGCAACGCTGTAGAAGCTATGCAAGAAGTTCGGTCAACGAGATGTGTAACTCCGCGCATCTCGTGGTCGGTTTCGTCGGTTTTAACGCTTGCGCGAGCAATGCTCGAGCCTGCGCGAGATGCTCTGCTACGGGCTACAAGTGAAATACTAAAAACCGACAGCAACTAGACTCTATGCGATCCAGCCGCATAATAACGTATAACGACGTTTGTTTATTTGTGAGGCACAGAACATATTCAATTATACTGACTGTTAAAACAAAAGAGAAATTTCTATTCTGGGTAGTAAGTACATTCAAACACTTCTTAATGCGTACGCATCTTGTGAAAGAAGTCTCGCTAGCCTCCACAGCGTTGCAGCTGATGTGTGGAACGGAGTATAAGCGCTACAGCGCCACAGTTGGTAATAGGCCATTCCTGGGCCAGAACGTTGCCTCTGTGTTTGGCGTTGTCGGGGGCTTGGTCGTCGGCGGCCAACTGTCGGTATTCGAACGCTCGCATTCCGAACAACCACGAGGACACCCTCGAAGATGACGCAACGTGCGTTTCACTTTTCTGCCAAGGCTTATTACCGACAGCTCACATTGAGCCCAATGATGCGGGTCTCGCATTAAATTTTAGAGACACTTTAGAACGGTACTGTGTTTGTGGCGTAACGTAGACGACTCTTACGAGAGTTATAATGTACGCGCTATCGCGGAATGGGTGCGGGATTGCCAATAGAGCCAAATGTCCAAGAGCACACCTGGCGTAACTCACTCTGAAAAGCCACCATGCTCGATCTGGTTATACTGCAGAATTCTGAGGTATTTCCAAATAAATTGACTCACAATCTGCACAACAGGAAATGCTACAAAAAGGAAGCTAAATTTTCATTTATTCATTTAACCAAACGACTTCAAGATAATGAAAATCTCTAAAATGTCATGGTTTAAATATCTGGTATTAATGCCTGACTAGGTAATAGGCATGTTCAGCTGAATGTGCCACTAGCAGGAATAATATAGCGATAATATGAATGCTTGAATGAACGAATGAATGAATGAATGAATGAATGAATGAATGAATGAATGAATGAATGAATGAATGAATGAATGAATGAATGAATGATAATCATGCCGATCCCACTCAATGTGGGAATCAATTTCATGCGATGCAGTCAGTGCCGGATTTCTCACTCTCAGCCAAGCCTTACGAGATGGTTCGACGTCTTCGTGAGTGAGCATTTTAAAGACGGTAGTCTTTCTTGGGGAACTTTAACACAGAAATTTTGGTCTGTTCGTCTGTCTGTCTGTCGCACGATTCAGACACGCGGACAAAGTTTAAGCACTTGCTGAACGCCCAGCCATTTTGAACTGGTAGCTGCGTTCATACATGTGAACATTGTCGATCAAAAATCAAATATTACGCATATCTGAGGCGCAACATCAATTCGTATGTATTACGTGGTGTCTCACAATACACGCAGACATTATTAAATTGTAGCTATGGCTTAGCCAAGCGCACCAGTTGATATAAAGCTGCAAAATAATGAACAATATAATTACAGAGTTCATTAAATTAATGCAATAACGACCATATCGAGAACCGTTATTACCATTCCGACGACATTTTGAAGTAGCGCCATCTTTCGATAGCGGCCCAGATAAACTTTTCTTCCCTGATTTTTTTATTTTCTATAGTTACTGTGGGAGGGCGCATCATGCAAGTCAGATTCTGTCGCCTTCGTCGCGTCGACTTCGTTGAGTGGTTTGGCGTTACCATGTGTTCACATTCTATTTAAGCGTTGACCACAACGGCGACGAAGAGTCATGGATTGGCAAAAGTCATTGACTCATTTTTCAGATATTTGCAATTATGATAGTTTAACGTTAACATGAGGCCACGGCGGCCGCATTTCGATGGGGGCGAAAGGAAAAGGACACGCATGTGCTTATATTCGGGTGCACTTTAAAGAACCCCAGTTGATCGAAATTAATCCTTAGTCCCAAACTACGGCGTGCCTCTTAATCATACGGTAGTTTTGACACGTAAAACCCCTGCAAAAATATGTTATCGTACTTTCACGCATGCATTGTCCAGTGGTATCACGTTTGCCAAAATGTTGAAAAAATTAACTTTCACTCTTCTTATATTGATTGCTTGTATTGATAAGTGCTATAAGTGCTGTGCAAAACTAAAAACGCGTGCGCTTGCCAAGTATGTCAAAGCCGGAAAAAATCAAATTATTGGTGTACTGTCCAAGGTATTAAGACAAAACTGTTTTGTGAAGTGGGACTTACTGTATTTATGACAAGAAGATCGTGCGCAAACGTACACAAACAACACGAGACACACGAAAGTATGCCGCGCATCGCGCACACGCCGAGCGTGAAAAAACAAACAAGTGCCACAGACGTTACTCAACACATAGAACAAAAGTATTACACCATTTCCCGCTAAAGGGAACCATGAGGCGGTGCGAAGCCGGAGCACTTGCACGATCGCGTTCCGTTGGCGTTCGTTGGGCATGCTACCGACCTCGGGCATACTACCGACCTCGCGTCGTGGAACGCGAAGAGGGACACTACGCGCGTCGTGTCTTCCCTCTAGCCTGGCCGTTAATTGTCACAGGGCGAGCAGGGAACGCGTTCGACAGGCGCGCGAGACGGGGGCAGCGTAGGAGAGGAGAGAGATGGGGAGGTGACGAGCATGCGCTGGCGCTCATCGCGGCGTTGCGCAGGAGAGAATTTCGGCATGTCGAGCCCGCATTTCAGAGGAGTCAACCGAAGCGAGCGCAGACTGAACGCGCGCTGCGCTCTAGCACTTGAAGGAGAGGAGAGTAGAGAGTAGAGGAGGAGAGTTGCGCATGCGCCCGCGAGAGCAGAAGCGAGAACGCAGGAGAAGGGCAAGCAGGTGCTGGGACAGAAGTGGAGAGAGTAACGCGTAGCTGTTGGAGACACGGAAGGAGGAGAGTTGCGCTTGCGTAGTGTGAGTGCGGACGCCAAGGCCGCGGGACATACCCCCGAGCAAGAAATGCATCGCATCTAAAACAATGAAGGTCACTCGTGTATTGCTTGCATCAATCCAAGGTACAAGTAATCGCACGCCACTGGCCGAGGTCGGGTGGTGCTGGATTGTATGAGGCTGCCGAATAAGTGCGAAAGGGCAGCCGCTCTCCGCATCACGAAATCACGACGTAACTCGGCGTCCGCATGCGCGCGCGCGCAATACCACGTGGTTGAGTAAAAAAGTTTCTCCGCTGGGGCTTCCCGCAAGAAGGCGCGACGTGTAAAGCGTCCGCAAAGGAGAAATTCGCTGCTCCGAAACAGGAAGGCAGCGGGTTGCTCCATTCTCGCTCCCTTTCTTTGAGAGTGTAGGGTATGTCATCACTATCATTTACGACGCGAACTCGTTCCGGCACTACGTTATATATCATCTAGCATGGATCACAAGTACAGTCTGCATTCCATCTTGTAGATCCTTCTATTTCTTTCACTCATTTGTGACATACACGAGTGATAAGTGGAATGACCTTCATTGCCGTCAAGCATTGTTCCTTTTACTACCGTATACAATGCCGTGAAGCCAACTTGCGCACTAAATACGCGTCGAAAATGCGATAATTTTATTAAAGACTGCATATTACTGTTTTTTGTCGTTTTTTTTTGCAAGTTCGATATATCCGGCTTCTACTGCATTTGTAATCTATCCGTGAATTGTATGTGAAATATGGTGAATTATTTTTAATTTGCGTTAGTGTCGTGGAATTTCATGCCACCTGTTCCGGAGTTATTTACTATTTTGTGTGTTTTTCCCCACTTATCTCTGTAATGAAGTTGGTCCTGAAGGTATTGTAGATAAATAAATACCCAATATATTCGTACAGATTCGAGTTACTGCCCATGGCTATGGACAGCATTGCGTTGCCTCGCGGACGCACGGCTTTTTTTTTGGGCGGGAAGCAGCCCAAGAATGCTTACAAAGTAAAAAAAAACAAAGAAGGAGATGAAACGAGAAGAGCGGAAAGGATATCGTGTGTCTGCACAATCCATATGGTTACCCATAAGGGGACGGGTTACCAGCGATGCTGTAGACGCCTTTCCACTTGTTGTTTCGGCTTGATCGACTGTAGATGGTGACGTTCTTCCTCGAATTCAGTATCTTTGGCCGCATTTTTCGTTTTAGCAAGCCTTCGCTGTCTGTGTTCACGTTGCTGTTATCGATGCCTATCCGCTTGTTCATCCGGCGTCAGGAAGCCGAGCCTCTCGCCATCTACTGTGTCTCGTAGTAATCTGCGTCATACTGCAGCAGCGCCACCACGCTGTTTCCTGTTCTGCCCTACCTGTCTCCATTCCTGTAGATGTGAAGGCCGATACGGACGCGAGATGCCCAGAGCAACCCCCTGGAAATGCAATGGGCTGGAAGGGATATTCGATGTAAAGTTTACGCAGAATCCTTTTCCAGATGCGTGAGCGTATATATTTATTGTATCCTGCGGTATTCCTTACAACGCTGTCTTTGGACGTGACCAGCACGGTGTCTTTCGTCTTATTGCTAACTTTCGTCAGTGTTTGGATAGGCCCGGAAAAAGGCACATCCAGCGACTACCGAAATGCGAGTTTGACACTAAATTCTCGCAACGTATACATTTTTCGGGTGTGCACAATCCTCCATATTGGCTTTACATCTTGTCCAAGAAAGTGCTCTTAAATTAATAAGCATTTCTATGCCCATTCAACAAAAAAATCAGTCCCTGCGTCCTTCGTGCGGCGATCATCACTATGAAAAAAATTCACCGCCATATTCACGAAGTGAATGATGTTAGAGCAGCTTGCTCGGAGATGATCGGGTAACCCACGAATCCTCCGTTCACATTACTCCACCATCATATTGACACGTACGTTTCTTATCATTACTTTCGCTGTATTGGGTTTTTTGCCCACAAAAGCTGTCAGCAACGCTCAGCGCAAACCGCGTCTCATTGTTCCAGAAGCTTCGAGGTTATTGTAGATCATTTTGTTAAGATTGCGCGCAAGACGCCAATACTCGAGCTTATTCTAGAGATTGCGCAACAACCACCGATATCGCTAGAAACTTCGATACCGCCTGTATAAAAGCCGACGCGCTTGACCGCTTGTCAGTTGATCGATGGTCGACGCTCTGTTCGCCGCTATCAGTGTATTTCTGTAGCTTGACTTTCAGTTTCTCGGCCACAAGTTCGGCCAAATAAACAGTTTCATCTTGGACGTGCTGACTGTTGTCTTCGTCGACGTCACGACCACGTGACATATGGTGGAGGTGCTGTTCGTTCATGTTCCGGACGCCCCCGTCAAGCCGTGAACCCAGCCCACAGCGCTGAGAAGACATTGACGCCAAGGCAGAGCAGCGAGCAAGCCGCAGGCAACAAGGCCTACCGCCCGAGCATGGGCTTCTACCTGAAAAAACCCGGCAAACAAAGACCCTGACCTCGACCACAGCGACGATGACAGACGCTGTGCCGGCCGCACCGGTCCTTCTCCGGACGCCTAAGGAGCCGCCAACCTTCCGCGGATTGTCGTTGGAAGACCCGAAAAGTTGGCTCTAAGCCTACGACCGAGTCGCCGTTTTCAATGCTTGGACAAGCGAAGACAAGCTACGGCATGTCTATTTCGCTTTGGAAGACGCCGCTCGGACCTGGTTCGAGAACCGAGAGCGAACCCTGACGACATGGGACGTTTTTCGCACCAGGTTCCTGGCAACATTCACCAGCGTCGTCCGCAAGGAGAGGGCTGAGGCTCTGCTCGAAACCCGCGTGCAGCTGCCAAACGAAAACGTGGCACTCTTCGCAGAAGAAATGACGAAACTCTTCCGCCACGCAGACCCTGACATGCCTGAGGAGAAGAAAGTTCGCTTCCTCATGCGAGGAATCAAGCAGGGGCTGTTCTCGGGACTCATCGGAAACCCACCCAAGACCATTCACGAATTCCTCGCGGAGGCAACAACCATCGAGAAGACGCTCGAGATGCGCACCCGGCAGTACAATCGCCGCGCATTTAAAGACAGCGCATCTGTTCATGCCCTCGGCTCCGACGAATTGCGCGAGACGATCCGAGCAATCGTGCAAGAGGAGTTGCGAAAAATTCTACCTTCACCGCAACCTCAAGTAGATTCCATCGCCGACGTCGTGCGCCAGGAGATCCAGCAGTCACTGGGAGCGCCTGAGCTAGCAGAGCCGCAGCCGCAAGCAATGAGCTATGCTGCTCCAGCCCGACGCAACGCCCCCCTCCTCGACCACGTCAAGACGCCGCGCCGCCCCAGCAGTTCCGCCACGAGGCACCACCGCCGCCACCACCGACGTCATACCGCCTGCCAGCCGGGCAGCGATACACGCCGAGGAAGACCGACGTTTGGCGCGCCCCTGACAACCGCCCGCTCTGCTACCACTGCGGGGAGGCCGGCCACACGTACCGCCGCTGCCAGTAACGACAGATGGGGCTACGCGGATTCGCCGTCAACGCGCCGCGCCCGCAGCCAGGCGAACGGCCTCGCGACATCGACGACTACATCACCGGAACATAGTGGCAAGAACGAAGACCTTCCCGCTCGCCGTCGGGCCGGCCGCTACATGTCACAGTACCGTCGGCAGCACACTGGCCCAAACCGGGGCCGGTCGCCTAGCCCGTAACCGGGAAACTAAGGGCAGCAACCGATGGAGGTGCGGCTGCTGTACGACGAAATGCCGAAGCTCCTCCGCGGCCGCCGACGACGACAACGCGACGAGACCTGCCGAACACGACGCGAAGCATGCGATGCCCTGACGATGAAAACCTCGGTCCCTGAAGAAGACCTGTCGACGCGACGTACAAGCAGCGGGACAAGCCGACCTAGCCGTGACCCGACGCCGCGATTTAACCGCAACGCAAGACGACGAATTAGCGACCTCGACGTACTATTCGACGGCCACAACGTCATCGCTCTCGTCGACACTGGAACCGACTATCGTAAGTGGACCATTCGCCAAAAGATTGAAGAAAGTTAGAACCGCTTGGCAGGTCTCGAAATCCGTACCGCTGGGGGCCATCTAATAACGCCGGCTGGAGTCCGCACCGCAAGAGTAACCATCAATAACCGGACTTATCCTGCGAGCTTTGTAATCTCGCAGCATTGCTCCAGGAATGTGATACTTGGGATGGACTTCCTAAGCCACCTTGGCGCCGTCATCGATCTGAGGTCTGAGTCAATAACACTAACCTCAGACAAAGCGCTCCCGCCCCACGCGACGCCAGGGAACCATGCACTGAATATAATAGAAGAGCACGTCACCATTCCGCCTCTTTCCAGAGTGATCATTTCCGTCGGCACCCAAGAACCCGCAGACCTTCAAGGTGTCATCGAGGGCAATCAGCACCTACTTTTGAATCATCAGATTTGCGTCGCAAGAGGGATAGCCGAGCTGCGTGATGGCAAAGCAAAGATAGTGCTGACAAACTTCAGCCACGAATATAGGCACCTCGACATTGGTACGACGGTCGCCTAAATCCACGAATTCGTGGACGCCAGCAATGCTTTCGCCCTCTTCGATGCTGCCGAAACTGCTTCGACGGATCGACGAACCCAACCCGATTTCGACGTCAACCCGAGCCTCCCAAAGCTTCTCGTCGTCGTCAAGAATTCGACAGACCCCAGTCGCGAAACATCGCATCATAACAGAAGAAAGTGCCCGACCAATCCGTCAGAGCCCGTACTGAGTTTCGACGCGGGAACGCGAGGCCATCAAGAAACAGGTCGACGAAATGCTACGCGACGACATCATCCAGCCGTCCAAGACTCCGTGGGCGTCACCTGTGGTGTTAGTGAGGAAGAAGGATGGAACCCTACGTTTTTGCGTCGACTATCGTCGCCTGAACAAGGTCACGAAGAAGGACGTGTACCCTCTCCCACGAATAGACGACGCCCTAGATCGACTCCACAACGCCAAGTACTTTTCGTCGATGGACCTCAAGACCGGCTACTCGCAAATCGTAGTAGACGAGAGAGACCGAGAAAAGACTGCCTTCATACCACCAGACGGCCTGTTCGAGTTCAAGGTCATGCCCTTTGGTCTTTGCTCGGCATCCGCGACTTTCCAACGTGTCACGGATACAGTACTGGCTGGCTTGAAGTGGCAGACTTGCCTCGTATACTTGGACGACGTCGTTATGTTTGCCTCAAACTTCGAAGAACACCTACGGCGGCTTGAAGCTGTACTTCAAGCAATAAAGAGCTCCGGATTCACCCTGAAGCCAGAAAAGTGTCGCTTTGCGTACGAGGAGCTCATGTTCTTGGGGCACGTGATAAGCAAGTCCGGAGTACGCCCTGCCCCCAGAAGAGGGCGTTCTGTCGGTCTCAGAACTCGCATTACGGCAGCGACGGTGGTGCAGGCAACACGCCTGACTCTTCTTCTTGTACCTTACAGACACTGGATTTTGGGAGCTTCAGCAGACTCTGAAGCACGACTGCCCTGGCCGTGTTCTACCTGAACTTTGAAATTTCCCGCGCCCTATCCGCTGGCTATCAAGAAGGAAATCGCTTCGTGATACACGGGTTATCAGCGAGGAACGACGACGCGGTGGCCGCTGTGCGCTTCGAATTCGGGGCGTTCTGTCGGCCTCAGAACTCGCATTACGCCAGCGGCGGGGGTGCAGGCAACACGCCTGACTCTTCTTGTACCTTACAGGTTGGTGACTTTCCTGTGTTGCATTCTGCCGTTTTCACTGCCGCCGCTGCCACCGGTTGTGTTTTTTTTCTTATGCTTTAACTTGTAGGCATGCCCAAGTGCTATACTTGCCGAGCTGTGTTGAGCGATGACAAGAATGTTATTACATGCAGTATGTGTGATTTTAGCTTTCATGGCACGGTCTGTTCGGCCATGACAGAGGAAGCATTCGCGACAAAACGCGATGCCAAGAAGAAAAACTGGAAGTGTGAAGCTTGCAGGCCGGCCGGTGTGAAGACCAACGCGCCGGCTGCAGATTTGCTGGGAGATATTGACATTAAACTCATGATAGTGGATATGAGCAAGAAGCTAACTTCCCTCGTTCCTTTGACAGAGAAAGTAGGGGAAGTGGAAAGGCTCGCACAACTACTTTCTGATAAGTTTGATAACATTCAGGAGCGCCTAGATAAGCAGGAGGATGAGATTAAATGCCTTCATGGGCGAGTTGAAAAAATTGAGAAGGCTTGCGATGCGAAAAGTCTTACCCAGCTACAGCTTGACATTGACGAGCTCGACCGGCGTAGCAGGATGCTAAATATTGATGTCCACGGAATACCGGAGGAAAAGGGGGAGGACCTTCTTGCTAAAGTCAATGATATTGCTACAAAGCTGGGTGTCAATAAACTTGCCCGTGCAGACATTTCCGCCCTTCACAGGATGGCACCAAAGCCAGGAAAGGCACGGGGCGTGATAGTTCGTTTTGTGCACCAGGACCTACGTCACACTTGGCTAGAGAAAAGGAAGGTACTTGGCCAGTCTAGTGAGAGCCTTTATATAACGGAGAACATGACAAGGCATGCAAGGACTCTCCTGGCGACAGCAAGAGCATGGGCCACAAGGGTTGGATGTGCTTACGCGTGGCACTCAAACGGGAAGATTCTGGTGCGGAGAAAGAGCGGCGAACCTGCCACAGTTATCAGGTGATTTATCTGCCCTGAGTGCCTGATTTTTCTTTTGTCCCAGCCTATGTGTTTCAGTAACGTGCTATGGTACTCGAAATGGAAGTCCGAGAATTTGATAACGATCGTGGTTTTCTTCGTTGCTTTCATTTAAATGTGCAGGCCATTGGAAACAAGACAGCGGAACTTGAATGTATTTTCAAAAGGATGAAGTACTGCTTCGATATTATAATGTTTACAGAAACTTGGCAGTCCAATGACTTAAATGTTTTTCAAATTCCCAACATGAAAACGTTCTTCGTGCGTAGGTTAACTCGACGAGGCGGAGGCGCCTGTCTATTAATGAAAAGTTACTTTAAAGCAGCTCTACTTGAGGATTTTTCTTGTGTAACTACTGATTACGAAGCTGTATGTGTTCTTTTCAACAATGTCGTCATTGTCTGTTGTTATCGTCCTCCAGATGGCAACATTCGGGCATTTCTTCTTTTCATGGACAACTTGCTTGCATTTGTGAATGAAAATGAGTATAACGTTGTCATTGGCGGAGATTGCAATATAGATATGAATTGCGATAACGTAAGAAAGTTCGAGTTCGAACAATTTGCTTTCATGCCACAACTGTGTAAACACTGTAAACGTTCCTACGAGGGCAACCATGTTTTCGCAGACTATCATAGATTTGTTTATTACAAATTTTAATGCGTCTTTGGTTACAACAAGAGTTCTTTCGTACCCTATCAGTGACCATAGACTAATATGCTGTTGTATTATGACTAATAGTCCTAGGGTACCACTAATGTTGCTCCTGGTTTTCAGTGTGTCTCACAAAAAGCTCTGGATGCCTTTTATTCGGATATCAGTAATGAACGTTGGAACCATGTTTATCATTCGACTGATGCAAACGCTGCCTATGATGCTTTTCTGAGTTGTTTCACGGCAGTGTACAAAAAGCACTTCATTCACAAACGTTCGGAAAGGAGGACAGGTTGTCGAAAGCCATGGATGGCACGCGAGCTTTTGCGCAAAATCGACAAGAAAGATTGTTTATTTAAGAAATTTATGCGTACACGTAATGAAACAGACCTGGTTACATTTAAACGGTTTACAAATGCCCTGGATAAAGAAGTTAAAAAAAGAGACACATGTATTACTTTAATCTGTTTTCTTCCTCCTTTAAACAAACGGATGTATTATGGAGCAAATTGAACTCACTTATTGGACGGAACAAGGGAAAAGAATCGGTGACGGAAATTTCACGTTGGGGAAATTGTTAGTGGCGATCGCATGGTAAATGTGTTTAACGACTATTTTGTGTACCGGGACTTTGACACCGGACCACGTGCACCTTACACAAGTCTAGATCCTGATAATGTAAGACACTCTTTTTAGAAGCAACGGTAGAACATGAAGTTCGTGCAGTTTTCCTGGGCCTTAAAAACAGTCCAGTTGTGATGCGGATGGCCTGCAAGTAAGACCTGTCAAATACGTAATAGATAAAATTGCTTCAGTGCTGACATTTATATTTAACTTATGTATTTCAACGGGCGTTTTCCCATCCAAAATGCAAGTTGCTCGTGTAGTGGCGTTATATAAGAAAGGAGATAAAACAGACGTTTCTAATTATAGGCCAGTATCAATATTGCCGATATTTTCTAAATGTCTCGAGGAAATAATTTATAATCGACTATATCCCTTTTGTAACAAGTACGTCATAACGAAATGTCAGTATATACTTTTAAAACACCGCTCAACAGAACTTGCTCTTCTCGACCAGAAGGAGTACATACTAGAGAAATTTGACGAAAGACAATTTGTCCTCGGTATTTTCGTCGATTTTACGCAAGCCTTTGGCTACATAATCATGAAATTTTGTTTTATACACTCGATCACTATGGCATTCGTGGGCTTCCCCCAACGCTATTAAAAAGCTACCTTTCAGAAAGACGCCAGTTTGTCTCCATGAACGAAACGGTATCGGAGAGAAAGAAAATAATCTCAGGAGTGCCGCAGGGCAGCATTCTCGGACCTTTGATTTTAATTTGTACATATATGATATAGTCCACATTTCTTCGGATGTCAAATTTGTAATTTACGCTGACGACACCAGCATATTTATTTCGTCTCCATCAGATGACTATTTTTTTCACAAAGCTAACCTCGTGTTAGAAGAATTAAGCACATGGGCAGCCAATAACCACTTAAAAATAAATACAAAAAGGACGAAGGCCGTGGTTTTTCATTCCATTGGCAGGCAGGTTTCTGCAAAAGACAACGTTGTTTATCGCGGCTCACAGATAGAGTTGGTTGAATCTATTAAGGTACTTGGCGTGCATTTCTCAAAATCACTGCAGTGGGATGAGCACGTAAATGCAGTATTACAAAAGTTAGGTGCGATAACTGGTATTGTGATTCGAAACCGCTATCTAATCCCTAAACCAGTGAAATTGTTGATTTATAATGCCCTTTTGGCGTCGTATTTAAACTACTGCCATTTAGTTTGGGGGACTACTACTGAATCGAACCTCTTGCGGCTATTACTTATGCAAAAAAGATTTTTGAGAATAATTGCAAATGTACGAACTGTGCATCCTTCTGAAGAGCTATTTAGAAGATTCAAAATATTAAAAACACAAGACATGCGTGTACAGATTGCTACGTGAATATCGAATACATTGCGAGCACCAGGATTCTCTTTTCATGGGATTAGTACAGTTGCATCCGAAAGAATCATCATATAATATACGAACAACCGGGACATGAGATGTTCCACATTGTCGAACTGGTTACGGTCGGCAAATGGCTCGTATTAAGCTTCCGCGTTTATTAAATGATTACAAGAATAAACAAATTGATATTCGCGATGTAAAATTGTCTGAATTGTATGATTTTTTCTTAACTTAAGCCCTTTGTCTAAAATTGATTGACTTTATATAAATAAACACTTAAGCTGTCACTAATGCAATACTATAGTAGTGATGAAGTGTTGTGTTGGTCCATCACGCAGATCTAAACAGGACGTATGAAAATGCAGGACGTTCTGTAAAGGGTAACTAACAATCGATGTATATTTTGGTGGTTCGTTTCCATTCATATTTTGCTGAACATGACTCATCACAAATTTTTGTGTTAATAGTGTCAAGAACATGCTTGTAACTGAGCTGCTCTCTTTGTACGGGGGCGAAGGACTCCCTCAAGCCATTCCAATGGCTTTTCCCTTCGCCTCCGATCACATGTATTGTGATGAATCAATAAAATCAAATCAATCAAATCAAGACAGTCGCCATCGCTACATTCCCGCCGCCTGCCGGCAAGAAGGCCGTGCGTCGATTTCTCGGCCTGTGCGCCTATTACAGGCGGTTTCTCAAAAACTTTGCCCGCATCGCCGAGCCACTTACTACGCTTACAAGGACCGACGTCCTTGTAAGGCAGCATTTCAAGAACTAAAACGACGCCTGCAGACGCCTCCGTTACTCGCGCATTTCGACGAATACGCCCAAACGGAAGTGCACACCGACGAAAGCAATGTAGGACTCGGCGCCGTTCTTGTGCAGAGGACTGACGGATTGGAAAGGGTAATCAGCTATGCTAGCCGGTCGCTATAAAAGGCGGAAGGCAACTATTCTACGACAGAAAAGGAGTGCCTTGCCATAATGTGGGCTCCATCAAAGTTTCGCCCCTACCTTTACGGCAGGCCCTTCAAAGTTGTGAGCGACCACCACGCCCTGTGTTGGCTAGCTAACTTGAAGGACCCTTCAGTCATCTCGCACGATGGAGCTTGAGACTTCAAGAATTCGACATTACCGTTGTTTACAAGTCCGGAAGAAAACACTCTGATGCCGACTGCCTGTCTCGTGCCCCCATGGACCCACCGCCGCAAGACGACCAGGATGATGACTACTTCTTGGGAACCATAAGTGCCGACGACTTCGCTGAATAAACCGCGATCCGACCCGGAACTCAGAGGCCTTATGGAATACCTCGAGGGCAAGAACGCCGTCGTTCCGAAAGTGTTCAAGCGAGCACTGGCGTCGTTTTTTCTTAGGCAATGGCGTTCTCCAAAGGAGGAACTTCTCACCACTTCGAGCCAAGTACCTTCTCGCGGTGCCTTCAGAATTGCGGCCAGAAGTCCTCCAGGCCCTGCATGACGACCCGACAGCAGGACACCTCGGTGTTTCCAGAACGCTGGCAAGAATACAGGAAAAGTACTACGGGCCGCGCCTTGCCGCCGACGTCACTCGCTACGTAAGGACATGCCGAGACTGTCAGCGACGCAAGACACCGCCAACAAGACCAGCGGGCCTTCTTCCGCCGATCAAGCCACCTCGGCGACCGTTCCAGCAGATCGGGATGGACCTCCTGGGACCGTTCCCAATGTCGACTAGTGGTAATAAGTGGATCATCGTAGCTACCGACTACCTGACCCGTTACGCCGAAACAAGGGCCCTACCTAGAGGCAGTGCAGCCGAGGTAGCGAAGTTCTTCGTTGAAGTCATCGTTATGCGTCATGGCGCCCCTGAGGTCCTGATCACCGACAGAGGTACGGCGTTTACTGCGGAGCTAACTCAGGCGATCTTGAGGTACAGCCAGACGAGCCACCGCCGGACCACCGCCTACCACCCGCAGACCAATGGCCTCACCGAGCGTCTAAACAAGACCATCGCCGACATGCTGGCCATGTACGTCGAGGTTGAGCACAAGACGTGGGACGCCGTCCTTCCGTACGTGACCTTCGCTTACAACACCGCTGTGCAAGAAACGACGCAGGTGACGCCTTACGGTCTACGGAAGGAGCCCAGCAACGACGCTGGACGCAATGCTGCCAACAGCCACCGACGAAGAAAATCTCGACGTCGCTTCCTATTTGCAACGCGCCTAAGAAGCTCGACAGCTCGCCCGCCTGCGCATCAAGACCCAGCAGCATACCGACAGCCGTCGCTACAATCTTCGACGACGATTCGTGGAGTACCAGCCCGGTGATCGTGTCTGGGTCTGGACGCCAATACGACGACGCAGACTGAGCGAGAAGCTTATGCGACGATACTTCGGACCGTACAGGGTACTTCGACGTCTCGGCGCACTCGACTACGAGGTTGTCCCCGACGGCATCACGAACTCTCAGAGGCGTCAAGCTCGACCCGAGGTCGTACTTGTGGTGCGCCTTAAAACATACTATGCTCGTTAACGCACCTGAGGACTCTAATGTTTGCTTGCTTAGTTTTCCTTAGTATTGCATGTATTCATGTTCTGTTTCTAAGCATAGGGACGATGCTTTTTCAGAGGGGGGCATTGCCACGTACGTTTCTTATCATTATTTTCGCTGTATTGGGTTTTTCGCCCACAAAGGCTGTCAGCAACGCTCAGCGCAAACCGCGTCTCATTGTTCCAGAAGCTTCGAGGTTATTGTAGATCATTTTGTTAACATTGCGCGCAAGACGCGAACACTCGAGCTTATTCTAGAGATTGCGCAACAACCACCGGTATCGCTAGAAAGTTCGATATCGCCTGTATAAAAGCCGACGCGCTTGACCGCTTGTCACTTGCTCGACGGTCGACGCTCTGTCTGCTGTAGTTCGACTTTCAGTTTCTCGGCCACAAGTTCGGCCAAATAAACAGTTTCATTTCGGACGTGCTGACTGTTGTCTTCGTCGACGTCACGATCACGTGACAATATATAGACGTGACAACGTTGTTGTATATGCATTACATACACAATGTTTAGTAATTTACGGTTGGATGCACTATATACATTTTGATGAAGTATATATACATTTGGATGAACTATAAACATATATGCACAACAGATGTTGTTTTACCAAGTTCAAGAAGGGCGTCCCTGGATGAGTTCGGGGACTGGTTTCCCTTTAAAGGTGATTGCTTTCCGATGGATGAACTATGTGCATTACATATACACAAGAGATGTTTTTTTACAAAGTAAAAGAAGGGCGTCCCACGATGAGCTTGGGGACTCGTTTGCCTTTAAAGATGATTGCTTTATGATCAGTAAAGTAAGTTGTCAAGGGATGATCGATGATGGGACGCAATGGAAACTTCGAGAAGGCAACATCGATACAGCTTCCCCTGATGGTGGAGGGACGTTTGCAGTCATACGATACGCATCGGAGAGCGTAACGTGACATCGTGTGTTGGCTAGTTATTGGCAACGCGATATCTTCCCGAGATGATGCTGCGTTGCGTGCCCGTCGCGCTGCTGCCGTTCACGCTGCGGAGCGGCAACGAAGAGTTCACTTAGTGAGCTCCCGGCGAAGAGAAAGGAAGCGAGCCAAACGAGAGGCGCGGCCCTCGGGCAGTCGCCTAACTAGCGCTTGCGCCGAGCTTAGTGTGTGCCGCCTTGAGCGGCGGCGCGATCTAGTGAGCATTCTTGAAATCACAGGAGAGAGTGCAGCTGCGCTCCTGGCGGGACCAATGACGAGTAGTGAGCCGCCGGCGGGCACGCCGCGTGTGGACAAGGTGCGAGCATAAGAAGCTTGGCGAGCAAGCTCCTAAAATAAGTGTATGAAACAAAAGATATTTTCTTCGCGTTGATGGTGGTGAACGCAGGCTTTGAAACACAATATAGGCAAGCAACATAGACCGTTTAACAGCGGTATTCTTTGTTCCTCTGCACTCCAGCAACGCTCCTTGTTTGACGGCTTCTCATCACTTCGATCGCTTTGATCACGTCAAGTAATGTCCGGGTTCCATTTATTTGGAAGCTGGAACTCAACAAACTGTATACGGATATTCACTCTTTCAGCACTCTCGAAAGCTCCCGCCAGAAATGCCTGTTAACAGGTAATCGGCGACTAAACCCTCCTCGATAGGCAGGCACGGCAAACTTCGGCAAATTTCGACTATGACAGCTCTTCTGCAAAATGGCCGTGAAACACGACGGTTAAATTTCTGATTTTTATTGGAAGTAAATGAGCGCGGAGGAGGTTAAGACACGCATGCGTAACGCAAGAGAAATTAACAAAGGAACGAAGGTGGCACAACGAAAAATTACACCATCTCCCGCTAAAGGGGACCATGAGGCGATGCGAAGCCGAAGCACTTGCACGATCGCGTTCCGTTGGCGTTCATTGGGCATGCTACCGACCTCACGTCGTGCAAGGCGAAGAGGGACGCTACGCGCGTCGTATCTTCCATCTAGCCTGGCCGTTAATTCTCACAGGGTGAGCGGGGAACGCGGTCGACAGGCGGGCGAGAGGGGGGCAGCGTAGGAGAGGAGAGAGAAGGGGAGGGGACGCGCATGCGCTCGAGCTCTTCGCGGCGTTGCGCAGGACAGAATTTCGGCATGTCTAGCCCGCGTTTCAGAGGAAGAGTGGAAAGGGGGAGGGGAGAGGGGAAGTGGAGTGGGGTATGGGAGAGGGGGAGGGGAGAGGATACGTGGAGAGGGGAATGGAGAGGGGGTGGAGAGGAGGTATGTGGAGAGGGTATGCGCATGCGCAGTAAGGGCGGTCACGCCGCACACCACCACCACCACCACCGGATTGAGCTCCGCCTTAAGATACTTCGCATCTAAAAAAGTTTATTCGGTCAAGCCTCGATCGTGCTCAACCATTGAAATTCACTGTTAAGAAGGGTGATTGGGGGAAAATGCGTTTTATTAGCGCGGCTGTTTAATTCAAGGAGGGGTGACATCAACTTTACACAAGTCGCGTTCTCTGCGTCCACGTGCACTTATCGACCCCCTAGCAACCATTCGCTACTAATAATGCAAAGGAAGGTCGAGAAAATATCTGTTCTATTGATTAGTAGGACGAGTATTGAGAGCCATTCAAAACGGGAGCCAAGCTGGCCAAGCCCGCAATTTCGCAACATCGGCAGCGCTGCACACAATTACCTTCCGCTGTCACGTCCCGAAAGGGCCCCACCTATCACTTGCCCACACATAATGGTGACGCGAGTTTCAGCTGACATTTCGCGTGCCAGGCGCGCACGTGTATTCATGTCTTTGTCCCTACCATCGTCGCCGCCGCCGTCATCAGTGTCTACAAGTCATGAGAAAGCACTGAGAAATTGGGAATTGCTACGGTTTGCGACGTCGCGAATCATTTTTCCTTCGATTTTCTGAGGCGATTCTGAAATCTACGCCTGTCCGAGCAGCGAGGAGGAGGCACCTGGAGACGCACGCTTGGGACATGCTGGCTGCTAATAAGACAGAACAGAAAGAAACGTGGTGGGCAAGACAGGTGTTCCTATCCTGTCCACAAATATAAGGAGTCCCGTGGCTAACAGCAAACGATTTATTCAACGATTTATTTATTACAAGTGATATACGTGCGCATTGCTCAGAACTCAATTCTCGTCTGCCGATTCTTCCATTTTTCCGGGCTCGCCTTCTTTCACCGCGCACCGACCCACACACACACACGCTGTCGACGTCCATGTTACCATCAAATTCAATCGTGGAGACGCGTAGAGAGATGGAAATTGCATGCGCAGTTCTACCTGGAATATTTTATAAACGACCTTTGGAGTGGTCTGCGACGAAGACATTCCCTCTTGCGGTACTTGAAACATCACTGGTGTAAGTCGCGCACAGCTGTTTCACGACATGCTGGCGCGTAATGCAGTTGAGATCGTCGCTCCCAATTAACACAGGCTGACGATCACACCACGAATCATGTCTCAAGACGCAAGACTTGAGAACAGCCAACCCACACAATCGAGTGAAGCCGGTGCGCGGCGTCGCCACCAGTCGGCAACACGATGACAACACTGAAATCGTTGACGTTATCTTTGCTAGCGCATTGTAACTCAGCGCCTGGGGTGTGGCCGCTGGACGCGTCATAGTAATGTCGATGTCGCAGGGTGCTGAACGCCCAGTTGAGCCTTCTTATGCTGTTCGCCCGCGAAATAAATTAAGTAATCGTAAAGGACGCAATTCATACTTTGCTCAAAAAAGTTTTCCATACCAAGCTATCCAGTGAAGGCCACATCTCGAGCTTGAAATTTTATATATTGGTCCTTTAAGAGAGAAATACAAAATCACAAAGTCCTTGGGTCGTTAGGCAGATCACATTAAATAAAAATTACAGGTCAACGAAATTGTGGTAGTTATGTACGAAATCACCTGATCTGCAAAGAAACACATCGCATATTAAAAAGTAAGGCGCAGTGATAATTGAAGCTATTAAAACAAAAATTAGGGAGCCCTTGCTCTATCGGGGAAATGCCGGCCTTGGCGTGGGCGTGCCTTACGACTGCTTCTCTGTCTTGCATTCTTTTCTTTCTTTCTTTCTTTCTTTCTTTCTTTCTTTCTTTCTTTCCTTCTTTCTTTCTCTCTTTCTTTCTTTTTTTATTTATTTATTTCACAACGCACAATGCTCCGTCATTACGTAAGAGTTCAGCTTTATTGTAGGTACCTGCCACCCCCGAAACGCTGTTTTCGGGCTCTATACCCAAGGCGTCTTTCATGTTCTTTCCAGCGTTCGTCATTCTCTACAACAGCCCATTGAAAAGACCATCACGCGGTCATGAAGGCGCCGATTTGAAATTCGTTTTTTTATCGAAGTGCGAGTTTTCCTAAAATGTGCAATTCCTGATATCAACCTTACGCGATTTCTAGCACATCACTATTAGTCCGCCAACACGCAATATTTCAATCAAGCGCCCATAGGAAATGTACTGCTTCTCAATAATTTTTTTTGCATTGCTAGTAGAATGCATTCCTATGCTTCAGCTCAGTTCACAATGAATAAGCACTGGCGCGCAGCCTAGTGTTCAAGACACTTGCTTTTGGAAAAAAGGGGACCCGGGTTCAGACCCCAAGACCAGAAAGAAAAATTATTTTTTTTATAATTTTTTTGGTGCAAGTTAGCCCTCGGTGAGGAGGGATTTTTGGAACACCAATATCACAAGCTTCGCAGGTCAGTCACGACAATCTTCACTTTAAAAAAAAAAAGCCATCCTTGCTCATTAACAGCAGAGTTCAGTGCAAGCTTTGTACAGAAATGTCCGCTGCACCTGCTTCCGCGTCAGGATAATTAACTTTATTAATTATCTGGAGTTCAGTGACCCTTTTTTGTAGTAATGTTACACTCTATCATATAGAACCCTGAAGACCGTCTTTGTTTTAGGTTGTTCTTTTTGGTTTGTTTTTATTTTGTTTTGTTTTATATAGGGACGACCCTATTGGCTGGTAAAGTCGCTAGGTGCTATCCGCCTCGTGCATCGTTATGGCGGCGCCACCGCTCGGCTCAGGCGGTTGCACCCTCTCCCGACCCCCCATAGGATCCCATGCATTTAGAATGAAGTTTGCGATTCCGTTGCGCAAAAACAAACTAGCGCCATCTCTCGACAATACGCCACACCAACGACGGAACACTTCCTCTTGCTTCCACGGATATGCCATGCTACAAGGTGACCCCTCTCTCCACTTTCTTTTATTTCTTTCGGTGGCCGTGAGAGCGCGCGCTCTGCACCGTGCGGTAGCGCACCCGACAAGACCGGCTGGGCTCGTCGCTTTCGTCGCGTCTTCCTTGAACGTTACAACGTTAATAATGTGTTAAGGCGGTGGCCACACGTCGGACGATGAGCCCTGATTTCGTTCAGCTGCCATCTCATCAACGGCAATGTTTCAGACGCCTCAGTTGTGGACTTTTGTCTGTTGGTTGCTGGACAAGATGGCCTCCTGCAAGACCGCGTTTTTCCAAGTCAGCTGTGTGTGTAGTTCTCGGCGTCGTAGCAGTTTGATGACGCGAGGACGTCAACTGGTGCTACATCGTGGGAACCGCTGAAGTGACTGCAAGCTTGACGACATTGTGCCAGAATATTCTAGCGTACTGCACGCGCACGATTGTGCTACACTTAAAATACCGCGCTTGGCCGCGCGCGTCAACCAGGTACGCCTGTGTGCAACAAGTGTGTTGTTATCGTTGTTGCGTCGGTTAATACTGAATTGCGATTGGAATACCGTTTTTGCAAAGGTAAGTGAAGTTGTAAGTAGTTGCCCTTCTATATGCTCGCTACTCCACGAACCTTACTTCTAGAATCACATTTTATGTTGAGCTGCACGTACCAAAGGAGAATCTAGCATACGAGATACATTACACGCGTGCGCATTTCCTATATAAACCTGAGTAATGCCACGCGTGCGCATTTCCTATATAAGTGTGAGTAATGTCATGCTCAATTTAAAGCGCATGTGTTAGAGGATTGTGGCTTCAATGGTGATTAGATATTCCGAAATATGTGATTGCAATGCAGTTAGAACTTTCTCATATGCCGACATGCTCTGTGAACAAGAAAAAAACAAACGATGTGTTAATGTTTGTTGGTAATTTGCTAAAGTACTTTCACACATTATTATGCAGCTGTGTGACGGATGTTAAAACGTTCAGCAAGTTAGATTTCGGTTTTTTGGCCTAGTTGAGTGCTACGAGTGTTGGCCGAAGATAAAAACGCGTGTCTTTTGTGCGTTTCTTAAGCAGGCATACACCCGTAATATTCTTTGTTGTTGTGCTGTTTGGGGTGTTCAATAAAACAAGAATGCTGTTTTGTACTGCAACTGTTTTTATTTCATCTGTGTTAGCAGATCACGCAAACAACTTGGACACATGCACGTAAGAAACGTACGCAGTGCATCGCGCGCTCGGATAAAAAACGGGCCTGTCATTTTAAAACGAATAATATAGAACAGTCGACGTAACAGACGGCATGGTTGTCTAGTGGAGCAGCGTCGGCAGTACAAATATCAAACCAGAATGAAAAATGAATAGGAAAACGGCGAGTAACGGGCGCTTTGCCCACGGCTTCTGTGAGCCGCGCGTATCCACCTTTCGCCACCGTTCGCCGTTGGTGGCGCCACCAGTACAACTCAAAGCAGCAGCGCACGAGGCGGATAGCGGCCAGAAGTTAAGGGGACATCTCTAGGCAGGAACGGTGCCTTGCTGCAAATCGCCGGTCTCGGTCTGCCTTTGGCGTTTTAGGGGACATGGAGCCATCTGGTCGAACGCCAGCGAACGTTCGTTATTCGAAGCCTCACTTCCCGAACAACCTCTTTCACGCCCGCGAAGATGACGTAAGTTATGTCGCGCTTTTATGCCATGGCTCATTGGCGACAACAAGATGGCACAATGAGCCCGGTAATTCTCTCGCATTATATATAGAGGTGATTGCGAGTACAATTCTTTAGCACACTGTAGTACTATAGCGCTCTGTCTTACGGCGCAAACAACATTGAATAGTCACTGAGTGAGCTACGAGTGCACATCGTAACGGGACTCAATCACACTTGTCCATGCAGCCGAACTTTGTAGTGGACTGCTAGCATAAGCCCTCCTGAAAAGTCATCGTGCTCGATATCGTTATACTGCAGAATTTCCATGCCTATTCAAATAACTTCACTCATATCCTACCAAAAAAATGTTACTGCAAAAAAGAGCAATACGTTTCCAGTTCATCATTTAACCAAGGGACTGCAAGTTAATGAAAATGTCTGGAATGGTGCCAGTTAAATGTCTGCTACCAATTCCTCGCCATGCAATGGCCAGGTTCAACCAAAGGGGCACTGATAGTAACTGCAGTGAATGAATGAATAAATGAATGAATGAATGAATGAATGAATGAACTACTGGTATTATGAATAGACGTGCGATGGACAAACCTTACTTTACGTACGCCCAAACTACACGGGCAGACCATTGAAGCCACAAAAATGCCGCATCGCCATGCGGTTTCGCTGCCGCTGTTTGATGACTGTTTCACCGTCACCATAGTACAGTTGTTAAAGAGACGGGCCCTCTCACCGTAGTGGGTGCACACGGCTACGCTGTAGCCTGGAATATCCAACACTAGCCGACGCTACCCTCATTCTACCAGCCCAAGCCAATATTAGTCATTTAGCTAACAGTAGTTAACCGACATTAGCCACAGTTTATGCTACATTGTACCCTTGTATAATGCTTAACAAAACTAGTAACTGTAAAGGCATTCTTTTGTTCTACAAATGCGGCATTGTTATATAATTCCCATTTCGCTGTGCACATTGCACTATTTAGAGAATAACTTGCAATAATGACGTAGCTATTCTCCAATGTCACTTAATCAGTCCGTGACCTAAATTTAAGTAAAAATAAAGGAATGCGCGTTACTAGGTGTAATAACAATCCGCCAACCTATAACATCGGTAAAATACCCCTCGATTGTGTTTCTTCCTATAAATATATTGGTGTCCACATCTCATCCAACATTGTCTAGAACACGCACATTGCACTGCTACCAAGAAAAGCTAGGAGATCACTAGGCCAATGTGAGAAACTTTTTCACGGGCACCACTGTCCATCTCGGAAGAATGTAAACGAGGTGGCTAAAGCAGATGCACGAGGACTTACTCTCCTTGCACTACGCGACCGGGACCCGATAATATGCTGGATGAGAACAGGGACAGGTTACTTACATATAATGAAGTGACGAAGCATTACAATATATACAGAAGAGAATTCCCAGTGCCATACGCTAAGCTCAATAGAGCTCAAGCGGTGACTCTGGTATTGTTACAGACAGGCACTTACCCGAATGCAAACTTAATTAGCAAGATATATCCAGAAAGAGATTTGCAAATCAATTGCGAGAAGTGCAATGACATCATTACTCTGTATCATATGCTTTGGCAGTGTTCTGTGACTTTCACAGACTGTGACAAGGAAAGAGACGGGCGGCAAAGTGTCCTTCACAATGGAGCTCTTTCAGATCAAGTACAGGCCGTCCAGAAGGCCCACTATATGGCGGTAAGGTTAAACCTTACTGCCCCGACGTGGGAGCCGCCTGCGTCAACCTAGGGTTGATCTTCAGGACCCGAATAAAGTTCATCATACCATACCACTGTCCCTCAGACCAATTCTCTATAAACCGCTTATTCGGTATAAAGTTTAACGTGCTCCTCATGTTTGGGACCCAGTCGCCAAAAATCATTGAATAAAACAAAAAAAATGCCAGGCCTGCGCTGAAACCGCAGCACAGTCACAGCGAAAGCTGGAAGAGCGGCGTTTCTAGAGCCCGTTAAGCTCTCTTGGGGCTACAATACAAGTACACTAGAAAGGTACCCACTACGCCATAAATCACAATTTTTGTGAAGTTAGGAAGCACCTACTAAGCCATTATTCGTCATTCTGCGGAGAAGCGAGACACCAGCTACACGTCTGTAAGGCATTATGTGCACTTTGTTGACGCGACGACTCATGACGATGAAGAATTATGGCTCAGCACTTTGTAATGGGTTGGAATATTTAAACGGCCCACCAATTATGTTTTTTGCATTGGGTGACGCCCTATCGCTATACCCCTCTCCCGTCATGCTGTATAACATACGTTGACGTGGGAGAGAGATGGAGGGGGGGCGAAGAACTTTACTGAGACCCCGAGGAAATGGATCATGCGCTTATGGGCTTCCTTGGCAACCAATACAAGTGCACTTGCGAGGAACCCACTACGCTATAAATCATTGTAATTTTACTGAGACCCCGAGGAAATGTATCACGCGCTTATGGGCTTCCTTGGCAACCAATTCAAGTGCACTTGCGAGGAACCCACTACGCTATAAATCATTGTAGTTTTTGAGAAGTAGGGCAGCAGGAACTGTGTCATATTTCGTCATTCTACGGAGAGCGTTGGTACCTGCTAAACCCATGTGAGGCATTTTGCGCACTTTGTTGATGCTGTGCCTGACGACGATGAAGAATTATGGCAGAGTCCTTTGTAATGGGTTGGAAGCATTCAACAACCTACTCGTTGCGCAATTCGCATTGTGTGACGCCTGGTTACAGAATTCGCGTTGTGCGACGCTTGGTGCTTATTTTACTCTTCTACCACGCTATATTGCATATGCTAATGTGGTTCCTTCCCGACATGAAGCCTGTATAGGACCTTTTTGCAAAGCAGTTTCAAGCACCGGTATGGCTCAGAGGTTGAATACTGGGCTCTCACGCAGAGGGCCCAGGTTCGAACCTCGTTCCATCCTGGCATTTTTTTCTTATTTCGTTTTTTTTTCTTATTTCGAGCGATACTGGTTACGGACACCGGCGGCGGCGGCGGCGGCGGCGGGCAACTACGGCGCCAAAAACGGCCGGTGAAATGATCTCATAACAGCTTTCGCTGTAATATTCAAAGCAATTCCACACGATTCATTTTATCTAACCGTAACAGGACCGGCCGCATCAGTTCAGCAAAGACTAATCGCGACTTACCATCCTTAGCCTCACGGCGCAAACAGCAGTGCCTCTCTCTTTTCCATAGGATTTGTCATCACCACCTTTTACGACACAAAGTCCTTAAGGCACCACATAATCCATTACCTCGCATATATCCCCTGCACACAGTTGGCATTGCATCTTGCAGATACACCACTTTTGTTCACTCATTCGCAAGTGATGGGTGAAATCACCTTCCCTTTAAAAGCTGTATACACCAAGGATGCTATATAACTGCTTTGCAGAAACCTTACGCAATATCATGTTATAGGTTCTTGTTGAACTGAGCACCATCGGGTTTACTCATATAAATTATCTATCTTCATTTATACACCAAATTCTGCACCTTAGTGAAAAAAATAAAATATATCGTGTATTCTGTTTTCTTTTTGCGGCGCCAGCATTTGCGTACGTACGAGTACTGTATTCGTGACTCAGATATCAATTATTGCACATTTTTCTAACACCTTAACAATGGTGTGTATTTCATATTGCCTGTGCCTGACCTGTTCGCGATATTGCGTATAGTTCTCCACTGCCCTCAGTAATGCCAATGGCCATGAGAGTATTCTAAATGAAGAAATAAATGCCTAAAGTAAGACCCCACACATCGATATGAATTAGAGTTACTGCTATTCACAGCATCCAATTGCCTTCCGTTTATTTTTTCGGGAGGGGGGAGGGGAAGGCAGCACTAGAATGTGTACTCCTACGATACAGGTATCATATCAGATTAACATCTGTGGTTCCAGTGTTGGCTCCGCTTTTATAGCAGTCTGATGACCATTACATTTGTATTTCTATGGTTCAGCAACCCATGCTGAAGTAATGCTCGAACCCACAGCAATACATTATCGAAAGTTATGTGTGACATTCACATGCTTGCACCGTAAAGTGCTCTTAGTTTCAATAATACTGACGTATGTACTCTAACGTGAGGGTTGACGGTACGTGGCACCATAAGTTACCCTTTAAACGCCACTGTTGTCGAAGTACCTGGTGAGCCCACGATGTGCACAAAGATACTACACTTACAAAAACGCATCGATCCACCTCGTTACACTTGGTTCAAAGCCATGAAATACAGCGTAGAAGTACTCGCTGACAACTTCTCATGAAACCGATTCCTACAACGCGTGTGATCGTGAAATACTCTTATTTGTTATGGTTTAAACCAAGTTCAGGAGGCAATCATGACCATGATCATCGTACTCTTCTTATTTAAAATAAGAAGAATACGATGACACGAGCAGAGCGGAAGAACATTGAGGTGCCGCAACATCCATATATGCTTACACGTATATGGGGACGGATTATCAGCGAGGCTGTATGCGCGTCAAGGTGTGTGACCGGGCCAGTTGGTATTCCTTAGTGACGTGAACAGCGCGTGAAACACACACGGACGAGTAACCGACGAGGACTAGAGCTTTTCAGCTGCGGATATCTTTCCGCTCTTTTTGCCGGCGTGAGCGACTGAACACGGCGACGTTCTTCTTCGGACTCACCTTTGGACGCATTCTCCACTGTAGCACGGTTTCACATGCGGTGTCTTTTTATGCAACACCGCGCAAAGAAAAAAAACGGGGGAGGGGGCACACAAAGCAATCAATCAATCAATCGTTCAATAGTTTTATTTTCCACTTCAGGAAGTAGAGGGCATGGGAAGAAAAAGCTCTTGTGAGCTTGACTAGGCTTCCCAGCCGATTACAGTTCAGCATGCAGTTACGTTATACAAAAAACTGGCGTACATAAGTATAAACACGCAGAGAGCATACATTATTCATGCACATAGTCACAAAAAAGAACGCAACAGGTGCACGCAATAAAGACATACATCAAAGATAAGTTCAAAGCTGACATTTCAGGTATCCGCTCACGATAAAAGCATGAAGCGCAGGCCTGCAACAAGAAATATCAAAATCATTTTGCGATAAAAGATTTAACACAGAGGGCAAAGTTACTCTTAGCATCTGGGCCCCGTAATTTGTGCGTGGTGTTCTTGTTTCGTACTTTCTCATGAGCCGTAAGGGATACGAAGAAGAGTATTCAGCTAACTCTGCCAAATCTGCAAGCATTGAAATATTGTTCTTTATTTTATATTTATATCTCGGAACAAGGCGTAAGTTATACGTATTAAAAACCGTTGGGATATCGGCAGCTCGGAAGAACTGTGCAGAAGGGTGATCTCTGGCTAAGTTGTAAATGATGCGTAAAGCTTTCTTTTGTAGGACGTAGAGCTCCTTTAAGGTCGCCTTAAAATCGCCTTTCCTTCTCCAAGAAACAGATTGACGTGCAACTTTTAGCGTCTCGATTTTTATTCTCTAGCGCTTCAATAATTTCCCACGAGCCAGCTGTTCGAAATTTTCAGCCAGCGAATAGCCAGCCGATATAGAGGGCGGCTTTACTGTTCTTACAAAATGCTATTACAACTTAATGGGACTAGAGGCGGTAAACACTTCTTTTCTAAAACGCGACGATGTGTGCCATACAAAAGTAAAAAAGGAAGCACGGGGGTTGTGTAAGAGCCTTGACTTACATTACTGTGTCGGCATCTGCAAAAAGGCGAAGCTCTCTGTTTGAGAAATGTTCTTTGCGGCCGAAACTAAGAAGAATGGCTGCGCATTCCGGGTAATTGTTTCTGAAAGCGGTAGCCGCCAAAAATCTTTCGCGAGTTTTCTGCAGGCGAAAATCAAAGCCATAGCAATCGATGACCTTTTGTGATCTCTATTCTTGACACCCTACAATTTTTAAACGATAATGCCAGGGGCGGCTTCACGACCTTTTCTTTAGACATTAAGGTTTTGTTTCATTCAGTTTCTCAAAATCTACTCGTCCAGTATTTGGAAACTGCTGTGGACGCTCATGGTGCAGTGAAGTTCCAAAATGAAACGGGTCTTGCCAGTGACAGGTTGTTGGAGCTCCTTAGGTTTTATCTTTCTTCAACTTCCGCCTCTTGGGGCGACTCAAGCTCTACTCAAAGAAATGGCGTTTCCATGGGCTCCTGTACTGCAGCTTGTTTCAGTATTCTAGCCCATAAGAACCGCTTAGTGTGTTCTGTGTTGGAGGGACCTGGCGTATGAAGAATTTTCCGGAAAGCTGACGACTACCTGGTTTTATTCGACTCAAACATTGGTTTGCAAGTCGACGTGACAGTTGCTTCGCTCTGCCTTTATAGATTTTTCTTGCCTTTTGTTGTAATATTTGAAGCACCCGTTAAGAGATTCATCAGGTTTTAAGAGCTCACACTCTCACTTTTGGAAGTAAGCAGGTATGTTGTTGTTACGAGCCGAGAGGCAAAGAAAAACCATCCTTTCATATTTATCTGGTCATTCAAAGCTGTAAAGCGAGGCATCATCAAATTGTGATTTAGCAATGGCCTTTCGACGTCCTGCCAACACTTCATTCCCAGAAGTTTTCATAACCAAGGTGCACGCTTATTAGACGCGGGTTACCGGTTGCTGGTGTTGTCCACTGTAGTAAGTAGCATGCTGAAGAAATTGAAGGATGATGAAGGCACTTCCATTGACCACGTGATGCATGAAAGAAAGAGAACTGTCGTCTTGTCTTACCTCCCCAATAATTATCACAATATCAAGAAAATTGGAAAAAGTTTCGGTGTTGATATTGCGCTATCTGCTATATTGAAGATGTCGAGCCTGTGTGCCACAGTAAACGCGGGTGTTCGCAAGCCACGTGGGTGTCACTAGAAGCACCGTGAGCAGCTTATGCCTTGTGTTGAGGGTGTAGGCTATTCTTTTCCGCTCACATGCTGCAAAGTGTATGTAGATCAGAGAGGCAGGTGACTGAATGATCGCTTGCGGGAGCACTGGTGCAACTTCGAAACACTCGCCTTGTCAGGCCACCTAGCCACGCTATCTGCACGTTGCGGTTGCCAGCGCCTGTTCAACCGCGCACATTCGCCGGTCGAAAATTGTCTGCACTCTAATGCGAAAGCATTTCTTGGTTCACTGTGCGATCTCGCTGCCCTCAAGAAGACTTGGAAAAAAAAAGAAGCTAAATTACATCCTTTTCAAGGGCGTACACGTGGTTGTTCGTAAAGCGAGCGTTCGAATACCGAGCACTGCCAGGCGAGTGCCTAGATGGCGCCCAAGCCCCCGACAACAGCGAAGTCAAAGTGAGCCCTTCGATCTGCAAAAAATGCAAAGTTCTGGCCAAAGGCATGGCCGCTCATCTTTCAAAGCTGTCCTGGAAATGGAACACTTGTGCTTGATTTGTGGTGGCTGCTTACGTGCCTTCATGACCAGAAAGAAACCACGTGGTCGCCTCCAAGGAAGCGACTACGTCGTGTAATGACGTAATCATGTGTCGTCACAACCTGCCGAAGCTTGCCTAGTCATGATGACGTCTGGAATTTACATGTCATCGATAGGTAAAACGGGGGCTGATCCCGGCGGCAGCGTAACCGATGCAACCGGCGGTTCGATCTTAGAGGGTGTGCAGCTAACTTAAGCAATAAGCCTATCGCATGTGTCTTCGCCGCGTCAGTCAAGTCCAGACGCTTCGTTGTCGCCGTTGCGCGTGGAAAGTTGTAGTGGACCGTTTATTGTGGGAAACCGAGGAGCAGCGTGCTTATGGAAAACGCCAACGAGACCGGAGTTCCCCATGAAGTGCGCCGGTAAGCATCGCTGGTTATCCTGCTTCACAGAGTGTAAAGGCTCCAGCATTTTTTACCGTTCATCAGCTTATCTGCTCCTTCCTGTCAATGCGTTTTTGTAGTGTTTGTTGATTAATGTGCATTTTCTACATTCGCTTTCATAACGGCTGAAACACAGGTTATATTTATGCACGACACTATTTATTTATTTCCCAGAACAAACACGAAAAACACAAGGGCGCATTGCTTTCACTGATAAAATATATTATTCACATGGTGTATATTAAGCATAACTGGTGCTAATCGCATTAAAACGCTTATTCCCATCAAAAATTCCAATTGCCCTTTATTAGCCCTAGTTGGGACCCATTATCCAAGCGAGGTATAAGTGACATAATTTGTAGCATTTTTAACTTTAGTTGTGTCTAACAAACAAAACAAGCCCTTGAAGAATTCCCCAACAGGTTTGAAATGGACGGTCTCAAATGACTACTCATTAATGCTAACCTGTTGGTCTAACACAATTGGATCTCCGACACTGCCAAAAAATGTCAGTTGTGCCAAACCGTCAAAGCTATTGTCAATAATAGTTTATATGTGAAACGTCACAAATGTAACAAGACACAAGGAAGACATAGGACAGAACGTCCACTTCTACTCACTTTCAACCATAGGTCGGCAAAAAAGTTGGTGCTCACTCAGCAAATATATTCTGCTCTGAGGGCTCACTCAGACTCACCAAAAGTTTCCTCAACCGGACTCACTGGACTCAAACTCACGAACGTTTTACTCAGCCGGACTCACTCAGACTCACGGCTTGACTTGAGCCTGAGTGAGTCGAGTCATAAGTCCGTGAGCGTAAAACTACCTTTTTTATATCTTCGTGTCAATGCTATTTAATTCCAATGGCTCGCATAACCGGTGCTCTACGATACGCCTTTTAATACTATACCTTCAAATACGAGCTATCATTAATCCAGTAAGGACATTTTTATGAAATACCCGATTCACACAAGATATTTTTATCAATAACTTTCAGTGAAAGAGTTTGTGGGGGAAGGTCATGGCACCCCTCCCAATTCACGTCTCTGACCAATAAATATTGAGGTGGCGCATGAACATGAGTGCGTTGAGATATGTGCGAATAGATTTGAGTACAAACGTAAGCCGATATAAGGCCCATAGTAATGCTCAAAATGAATAGATAGGACCATAGGTCGGCAATAAAAGGTGAAGCTCACTCAGACTCACTCAAGAAATATATTTTGCGCTGAGGGCTCACCAATATTTTCCTCAACGGGGCTCACTCGGACTCGAACTCACCAAATGTTCCTCACCCAGACTCACTCAGACTCACGGGCCAATCTGAGTCTGAGTGAGTCGACTCATGATTGAGTTTGCCGGCATATGCTTTCAACTTGGTTAGTTGAAGTCAGCACTGTCCCGTGCCCTTGTATCTTGTTACGTTTGGGATGTTTCGCCTATGAACTATGCGTCATCATCCAGGCTATCAGAAAATGTTACTGAAAGTCAATATATGCCTTAAATGGAATAACCTAAAAACCAATTAGAGTCTTGAATTTCAATGAGATGGATGGCTTGACAGTTCCAAATGGCCATGACAATTGGTGTACCACTTCCTGTCTCGCTTCCCTATTGGAATGTTGGCTAGTCGAGTTGATTGCGCATTGCGATCACTTCTAAAGTTGATTTCGATCGGTTGCCACTTTCCACGACAAGACACGGCCGCTATGCGACTTCGTTCAAATGTGTCACTTTGTCGTCATTGGAAGTTCCGGTGGGAGCGTTTTCTGCACGCTGGGCACGGTCAGTTTCGATACAACCGACCAGCCCACAGAATCTGCAGGCTGGTGGGTGGAAGTAGGCTTTAAAGCTGTCATATATCAAATGTTCAGGTGCCCATATATCATGTAATCTGAACTGGCAGTACGAACTGAAAAAGTCTCAAGGTCCCTTAGGCATTCGCCTCTGGGATGACTCGATGGCGAAAGTCATCGTTTATTCTCAGTCATTAGTAATCATCCGCAGTCCACGAAGGCTTTCTGCACCTAACGTGGTTTTACACTGCCTCCGGAATCGGAAGCATTGCAGGCTTTCAGGAGCTCACGTGCCTCCCATGACAAAAGCGAGGACGTCATCTGATGACGTCATAGGGTGGCGTCAACGCATGATCGTGATATATTCATCATTCATGTTGACGCTTACGCCGATCTCGCGATGGGTCGTCAGGTCTTGCCAAGTCTCGAGGACGTTGACGCCGACGGGCAAGGTTCGCCTTCGATTAGGCATCTGAGGCTTGCGCACTAAACATTATTAACAATGCCAGCCGTATGCTTAAACAATTACGTCCCAACCTTTCCGCCGCTCCTGCCCAAGTTAAACAGAAGACACGTTCACACCGACCTCGGATCCGAAAAGCGGACGCGGATTATCCGCAAAAGCGGAAAACCCGCGGCCGCTTGCCCAGATCACTCCCTGACCAATTTTCTCCGAGCAGAAAAGTTGGCCCGCTTGGCCGCAGCCAATGGGGACCCTAGGCGCGCGCGCGCAGTATCGCGAAATGCCGCAAGATGGCGACACGTCCACCGTCAATCGGTGGATTGCCCCTCCCCTGAGGCGAAGCAGGCCGAAGGCAACGCGGCCGGTCTGAACAGCCGCGTGCCCTCGTTGCCTCTCCGCTTTGAAAATCTGCTTGCCCGCTTGCGTGTTCTGCGTTCGGTGTGAACGTGCCGTAACACTTATCAGAAAAA
>NC_051182.1:170946528-170990336 GCF_013339695.2 Rhipicephalus sanguineus | reverse complement strand
AAGCTTCTCTGCCGTTACAATGGTCCCTATAAAGTACTCCGCCAACTCAGCAACGTGAACTATGAGATCGCACCCCTGGACACAGGCTCTTCGACCTCCTCACTCCAGACGGACGTTGTGCACGTTTCCAGACTGAAACCGTATTGCTCTGCTAGCTTTCGTCACCATAACAAGCGCCGCGACGGCGCTTCCGCCGCGGGAGAGTGATGTTACGGTGCGATATGGGCTCTCCGAAGATAAAGAAGACGAGTAAACGTGAAGCGCTTGCGCGTGGTGCTCATCAGCCATATTGTATTGGCTGCCGATTCACAGGTACAATTATCTATTAAATCTACATCTCGCCTCCGCCACAATATATATGCATGACGTGGATAGAAACACTCAAGGTGCCAAAGGCCCGCTAAGAAATGCTTCACATTTAAATTAAGAAGAATACGATGACACGAGCAGAGCGGAAGCACATCGAGGCGCCGCAACCTCAATATATGCTTACACACATATGGAGACGGATTATAAGCGAGGCTGTATGCGCGTCAAGGTGTGTAACCGGGCTAGCTGGTATTCCTTAGCGACGTCAACAGCGCGTGAAACACACAAGGACGAGTAGCCGGCGAGGACTAGCGCTTTTCAGCTGCGCATATCTTTCCGCTGTTTTTGCCGGCGTGAGCGTCTGAACGCGGCGACGTTCTTCTTCGGACTCACCTTTGTTGCCTTAATTATGCAACACCGCGCAAAGAAAAAAAAGTCGGGGGGGGGGGGGGGGGGACCACACAAAGCAATGAACCAAGCAAGTCAAACAGGCGGCTACGCAATAAAAATCGCCTTTCCTTCTCCGGTAAACAGATTGACGTGCAACTTTTAGCGTCTTCATTTTTATTCTATACCGCTTCAATAATTTCGCTCGTACTAGCTGGTCAGAATTTTCAGCCAGCGAATAACCAGCCGATGTAGAGGGTGGCTTTACTGCTCTTAGAAAATGCTATTACAATTTAATGGGGCTAGAGGCTGTAAGCACTTCTTTTCTAAAACGGGACGATGTGTGCCATACAAAAGTAAAAAAAGGAAGCACGGGGGTTGTGTAAAAGCCTTGACTTACATTACTGTGTCGGCATCTGCAAAAAGGCGAAGCTCTCTTTTGAAAATGTTCTTTGCGGCCGAAACTAAGAAAGCTGGCTGCCCATTCCGGGTAATTGTTTCTGAAAGCGGTAGCCGCCAAAAATCTGTCGCGAGTTTTCTGCAGGCGAAAATCAAAGCCATAGCAATCGATGACCTTTTCTGATCTCTATTCTTGACGCCATACAATTTTTAAATGATAATGCCAGTGCCGGCTTCACGACCTTTTCTTTAGACATTAAGGTTTTGTTTCATTCAGTTGCTCAAAATCTACTCGTCCAGTATTTGGAAACTGCTGTGGACGCTCATGGTGCAGTGAAGTTCCAAAATGAAACGGGTCTTGCCAGTGACAGGTTGTTGGAGCTTCTTAGGTTTTACCTTTCTTCGACTTCCGCCTCTTGGGGCGACTCAAGCTCTACACAAAAAACTGGCGTTTCCATGGGCTCCTGTACTGCAGCTTGTTTCAGTATTCTAGCCCACAAGAACCGCTTAGTGCGTTCTGTGTTGGAGGGACCTGGCGTATGAAGAATTTTCCGGAAAGCTCACGACTACCTGGTTTTATTCGACTCAAACATTGTTTTGCATGCCGAGGTGACAGTTGCTTCGCTCTGCTTTTATAGATTTTTTCTTGCCTTTTGCTGTAATATTTGAAGCACCCGATAACAGATTCATCAGGTTTTAAGAGCCCCCCTCACTTTTGGCAGTAATCAGGTATGTTGGTATGAGCAGAAAGGAAAAAAAAACCATCCTTTCATATTTATCTGGTCATTCAAAGCTTGCAATGCGAGGCATTATCAAATTGTGATTTAGCAATGGCCTTTCGAATTCCTGCCAACACTTCATCCCCAGAAGCTTTGATAACCAAGTTGCACGCTTATCAGACGCGGGTCACCGGTTGCTTGTGTTGTCCGCCATAGCAGGCTGCATGCTGAAGAAATTGAAGGATGATGAACGCACTGCCATAGACCACGTGATGCATGAAAGAAAGATAATTGTCGTCTTGTCTTACCTCCACAATAATTATCACAATATCAACAAAATTGGAAACAGTTTCGGTGTTGATATTGCGCTATCTCCTACATTGAAGATGTCGAGCTTGTGTGCCACCGTGAACGCGGGTGTTCGCAAGCCACGCGGGTGTCAGTAGAAGCACCGTTAACAGCTTAGCCTTGTGTAGAGGGTGTAGTCTATTCTATTCCGCTCACATGCTGCAAAGATTATGTAGATCAGGCAGGCAGGTGACTGAATGATCGCTAGCGGGAGCACTGGTGCAACGTCGAAACACTCGCCTTGTCAGGCCACCTAGCCACGCTATGTGCACGTTGCGGTTTCCAGCGCCTGTTCAACCGCGCGCATTCGCCGGTCGAAAATTGTCTGCACTCTAATGCGAAAGCATTTCTTGGTTCACTGTGCGACCTTGCTGCCCTCAAGAAGATTTGGCAAAAAAAAAAGCTAAATTACATCCTTTTCAAGGGCGTGTACGTGGTTGTTCGTAAAGCGGGCGTTCGAATACCGAGCACTGCCAGGCGATTGCCTAGATGGCGCCCAAGCCCCCGACAACAGCGAAGTCAAAGTGAGCCCTTCGATCTGCAAAAAATGCAAAGTTCTGGCCAAAGGCATGTCCGCTTATCTTTCAAAGCTGTCCTGGAAATGAAACACTTGTGCTTGATTTGTGGTGACTGCTTACGTGCCTTCACGACCAGAAAGAAACCACGTGGTCGCCTCCAAGGACGCGATACGTCATGTAATGACGTAATCATGTGTCGTCACAACCTGCCGAAGTTTGTCTAGTCATGATGACGTCTGTAATTTACATGTCATCGATAGCTAAAACGGGGGCTGATCCCGGCGGCAGCGTAACCGATGCAACCGGTGGTTCGATCTTGGAGGCTGTGCAGCTAACTTAAGCAATAAGCCTATCGCACGTGTCTTCGCCGCGTCAGTCAAGTCCAGACGCTTCGTTGTCGCCGTTGCGCGTGGAAAGTTGTAGTGGACCGTTTATTGTGGTAAACCGAGAAGCAGCGTGCTTATGGAAAACGCCAACGAGACCGGAGTTCCCCTGAAGTGCGCCGGTAAGCATCGCTGGTTATCCTGCTTCACAGAGTGTAATGGCTCAAGCATATTTTACCGTTCATCAGCTTATCCGCTCCTTCCGGTCAATGCGTTTTGTAGTGTTTGTTGATTAATGTGCATTTTCTACAAGCGCTTTTATAACGGCTGAAACACAGGTTACATTTATGCACGACACTATTTATTTAGTTCCCCGAACAAACACGAAAAACACAAGGGCGCAATGCTTTCATTGATAAAATATATTATTCACATAGTGTATATTAAACATAACTGGTGCTAATCGCATTAAAACGCTTATTCCCAACAAAAATTCCAATTGCGCTTTATTAGCCCTAGTTGGGACCCATTATCCAAGCGAGGTATAAGTGACATAATTTGTAGCATTTTTAAATTTAGTTGTGTCTAACAAACAAAACAAGCCCTTGAAGAATTCCCCGACAGGTTTCAAATGGCTACTCATTAATGCTAACCTGTTGGTCTAACACAATTGGATCTCCAACACTGCCAAAAAATGTCAGTTGTGCCAACCCGTCAAAGCTATTGTCAATAATAGTTCATATGTGAAACGTCACAAATGTAACAACACACAAGGAAGACATAGGACAGAGTGTTCACTTCCACTCACTTTCAACCATAGGTCGGCAAAAAAGTTGGCGCTCACTCAGCAAATATATTCTGCTCTGAGGGCTCACTCAGACTCACCAAAATTTTCCTCAACCGGACTCACTGGACTCAAACTCATGAACGTTTTACTCAGCCGGACTCACTCAGACTCACGGGGTGTAAGTATAAACAAACTATGCCGCCGCGTCATCGCTTTCGTTCTCGAGAACCATGAAGACTGATTACCCCGCGCTGATGATCAGATAAGGATTATTACAAATCTCTTATTCATGCCATATATATGGGGAACGCACAACCCTGTTTTCTCTCGCCTGCTGGCATCCCACAGTTCGCTTACGCTATACAATCTTTGTTCAGTGAACATGGACGAGACGGAAGGCTATTTCGCATGCGTTTGTTTTCAACCACGCTTTGTGGCATACGACGTAAAACTAGAGTGTCTCCGACTGCTAAAAAAAGCCATCGAGCTTGGTCCATATGTAACTTTGGCACCACGTATGGTCTCTCCATACTTCAAAGTTAACAATGACCGAATCGTCATTGTCTGATTATTGCGGAATAAATTTGTCAGTTCTTTTCATTGGCAGTTATTCCAATCGCATCGTCCTCGCTATCGCAGGTACGTATCATGCCACTAACATTATAATTGATGTGATTGGGAAGTAATTAGAATGTTCAGAGAAGATATTGTTCTTTGATGCACTAATTTTTGCGTGATCGACAGTAACCCTCTCGGCTTCGTGCAAAAGCATGCCGCTCAATACGATGCAAAAATTGTTAAATAAGCGATAGCAAAAACTGGTGCTTTGAAAAAGAAGTTATGGTGCAAATCATGCATATTTCTACACGAATTGTAATGTTCTGTACTGCCTTCCTTTGGCCTGCAAGAAGGTATACAATGGACAGAATGGGCGCTCCTTAAATGTGCACCTGCGATAGCACCACAATGCGTAGGAGTCTGCTCCGGGGTTGCATGTCTGCTCATTCTTGCAAATGTGGCTGCGCTGCCGAATATCAGCGTACTTCTGTTTCGTATCTTCATGATGACATAGAAGTGAGGTTATAGACGCTTGGTTCACCGTCTATATCTCTATTAGATTGTTCAATTTTAAATGCGAATGCATTTCTTAGTCGGGCTATGTAAGGCATCCGGCGTTGTCCGCGGCGCCCTCTCCCATAGCAACAGCTGCGGGCGCGCGCGCTTATCCTCGCCCCTAGCAACCGGAGCATGTGGTGCGAGAGAGTGTAGGAGAGGGTAGGTGCAGTGCTTCGCCGCTCCTTTTCTCGCCGTTCGCTCTCTCTCCTCCGTGCGCCCCACTCTGCCATCCGCTCGCGCCTCACTCTCGACCGTTCACTGGCTGGGCACCTCTCAAGAACATCCGGAAATGTGTGCTCGAGACGCCGCTGTGAAACGCCAACGCCGAGCCGAGAACGCTGGCGCCCCACTCTCCCGTCCGCTCGCGCCTCACTCTCGACCGTTCGCTGGCTGGGCGCCTCTCAAGGCGATGGCAGATGTCGGTGAAGGCGAATGTCTGACGGCGACGATACCCTCTCTCGGCGCAAGAAATGCATTCACATTTACTCACGATTCCCTTCGGGGAGGTGGGGACATTTTTTTTTCTAGACGACACTTCAACTTAGTTAACTTTGTTTCCCTCCAATATCTTCCTCATCTATTCATATTTTCTCTCGTATTTATACTTAAATTGTGTGAGTAAATTTCAGTTTTAGTCTTCACCTCTTTTGTCTCGCTCTTCTCTGTTGGGTGTCTTTGCGTTGTCAAAAAAAACCATGACTCCAATACTCCTTCCCCCTTTCCAAGCAGACCTAATTGTCCCACTAAGTAAAATTGACTATCGTTAACTTTTTGCGCTTGCGAAACCTCACGTCGGCGTTTCAATGAAGCGAAAAAATTTAGAAAGACTATTTTCCCGTCAAGTTCGAAATGCTTAAGCTTCCTTTTTATTCGTTGTGAGTGCCCACTACTATTGCCTGAATGCGAGGAGAACATATGTCGTCACTTAGCTTCTTCGCCGCATGATTCACTGCATTGCATGAAGAAGAAAAAGAAAAAGAAAAAAAAAGAAGAAGAAGAAAGAGAAGAAGAAAAAAAAAAGAAGTATCTCGCTTACAAGGCATAAGTGCAACGGGAAAAAAGTTACGGTAACAGAGTAAGTGGAACAAGTCGTTGATCCACATAACGTTGCTATGTTTCACTTAAATGAAGAAAAAATAAAGAAAAATATGAAGAGACTGCGATTACTGATACCCACGTTATTCGTGAAAAAGCCGGATCCACATAAAACTTACGTTCGTTCCAGTAAAAATATATGGAACGTTAGTTTTACCTGGAACCTATGTGTTACCGGATTAAGAGTGTCGTGCAGTGCGCATGCCCGCGTGTTGCCCGCGCGTCTTCTGCGACAGCGCGGGCAGCACCTGTTCGTACCTGTGCGCTAGCGTACATTCGTATCAAACGTCGCGGGGTGAAACTCGGTTCGCAACAACCGTACTCCAATGCACTGCAGGCTAATGGGCCTTGGCCGGGACCACAGAAAAATTCGTATCACCCCGAAATTCGCACGAGCCGTGATCGTATCACCGTGGTTTTACTGTAGCGACTCATCCATAATTTTTCATCGTAATCAGTTGTCGCATCAACAAAGTGCACCTAATGCCTTACAGATGTGTAGCTGGTACCTCGCCTGTCCGCAGAATGACGAATACTGGCGTAGTAGGCGCTTCCCAACTTCACAAAAAATATCATTTAACGTGTAGTGGGTACGTTGCTAGTCAGTTGTATTAGTAGCCCCATGAGTGTTTACAACGGGCTCTTGAAGTGCCGCTCGTCCAGCTTTCGCTGTGACTGTGGTGCGCTTTCCGCGCAGGCCTGGCGTTTTTTCCATGTGACTACTTATTTGTGTTTACGTGTGTGTTGTTCTTTCTTTCTTACCTCCTATCTTCCTTTCCTTCATGTTTCCCCATCCCGAAGCAATTGGAACACGTTATGCCCTTTTGGGTGACAGTTGTCAGCCTATTCCCTCCCTATTTTCTCGGTGTGTTTGTGTCTTCTGTGTATCCAAATCAAGAAATTTGCAGTGGCTTAGCTCGGCTACGCCAGGATATACGTAGCGTTAGCAAAGGTTCAGCTGATTATTCTTAGCTTTCCAGATTGTCTAGGATTATTAGCCTTCTTCTGTCATTCTTCGAATGCTGAACCGCTAATTGCCAGGCAACTACTTAGGGATCCGATGAGATAAGCTTCTCGGCTCTTCTGCGCCGTCGAGCAGCATTTGCGCTCTCCTTCTCCATTGCATTACCCACCTGCAAACGCCAGTCAGAGGCGCTATCAAGCGGTCCCCAGCGCGGTGTCAGACGGCGAACTGCACAACGAAGGCGAATAGCTGCGCGCGCGCCGGCGCCACTGTGTATATGGCTACGACGTCACTCCTCTCGAATGCGGCGCAGACCAGCAGCGGCGAGCCGCGCGTGGCAGTGGCAGAGTCTGCGCGCGCGCCGGCGCCAGCGTGTCTGCCGCGCCGACGACGCCACTGCTCCCGAACGCGCAGACCAGCAGCGGCGAGCCGCGCGCGGCGGTGCCGGAGAGTGCGTGAGATGCCAGCTCCGGTGACCCAGCTGTGTGGCATCACTGATCCTCGTGCATGAGCAGCACGGCTCATGACCATCCACGCGAAATCGGCTCCGGCTAGGCAAGTATAGCTAACGCTAAAATAATATTTCCCTCCCGCGATGCGCTTGTCCCCTTTCCCGCTTGGCAATGCTGAGAACGACGCTGTGGGCGGACTGAGCTTAACAATAACAGCTCCGGTGTAAAAATACAGATATCACAGAACCTTCTGCTTCACTACGAACATATTAAAGTTTATTAGGTGCTGATAAGAACGGTTCACATGGCCGTAACTGTGTGCGGACACAAATATTGAACTATCCATAGCCTATGCGACAGCCGCACTTCTCATGGAGCCAACTGTATGAGGGCACGTCCTAACTTGTCATTCTGAACAGCCACCATGCTCGATCTAGTTGTATTGCGGAAATGTGCCGACTATACAAATAATTTTACCCGTAACCAAAGCAACGAAAAGTACTACAAAAATAAATCAAGTTCTCATATCATCCTTTAACCCAATCACTGCAAAAAAAGATGCTTAAGACAGTGCCGTTTAAAGGACTGAAATAAATTCCTCACCAAGGACGGGGAATCTTCAGCCAAAAGAATCTCTAATAAGAAACCACGGCCGCTTGGTATGAAGCGGCTGTGGCAATGAATGACTAGAGTTTTAGAATTGGGGACCAAAGGAGCTACGTAACGAAAGAAATTCGCAAGCAGTCAAGGCGCAGGCGCGGAACCTAAGCCAGTCTTGGGCTCTTGCGCTCGCGTTGCCCCGAAACCAAAAAAAATTGCAGTGGCTTAGCTCGGCTATGCCAGGATATACGTAGCATTAGCAAAGGTTCAGCTGATTATTCTGAGCTTTCCAGATTGTCTAGGATTAGCTTGATTGTCATGCTTACTGCTGCTCCAATGACACACATTCGGCCACATCGTTCAGAACCGGTAGACCTGGCGGCATGACCGGGTAACGATACCCATTGGTAACGCTAAAGAGCGGAATGTTCTGCTTAACGAGAAAGTTCTTGCACGTTGTACAAACCCGCGCCACGGTTTCATCCCACTGAGGCGCCGCCACTAAAACTCAACGTTTCACGCATGGCACTACTTAGCGGCGTCAAGTCTTTCACGTGCCATAATCTTTCACACACGTCGCACACGTATCCAAAAGGATTGTTTACGAAGTCCGTCTCGAAGGTCCGAGTCGCGCTGGCGCTTTCGCTAAGTTTCACAGTATAGGCAGTCGATCGGCGAGCCTTCACGTCATCGACGGCGTCTTCTTGTTGCTGCTGCAGAGGTGGTCGGGCACGTCGCTGAGCATCCTGGCGACGCCGCTTTGCTAGACGTTCCACCCTTTCCTCCAGTGTCTCCGCAGCACGTTTAGCCTTCCTCTGTTCATTCTTCGTACGCTGAACCGCTAATTGCCAGGCAACTACTTCGGGATCCGATGACATAAGCTTCTCGGCTCTTCTGCGCCGTTGAGCAGCATTTGCGCTCTCCTTCTCCATGGCGTTACCCACCTGAAAACGCCAGTCACAGGCTCTATCAAGTGGCACCAGCGCATTGTCAGACGGCGACTGCACAGCGAAGGCGAATAGCTCCGCGCGCCATGGCTACGACGTCACCCTTCTCAAATTCGCAGAGCAGCAGCGGCGAGTCGCGCGCGCCGGCGCCAGTCTGTCTGCCCGGCTGCGACGCCACTCCTCCCGCACTCCGCCACCAGCAGCGGCGAGCCGCGCGCGGCGGTGGCGGAGAGCGCGTGAGATGCCGGCTCCGCACTCATACTCGCGCATGCGCAGCACGGCTCATGATGACCCACGCGAAATCGGCTCCGGTTAGGCAAGTGTAGCTAACGCTACAAAATCGAGAACTAGCGTCGGTCCTCGATGCGTCTTGCGTCGCCAGCTAGGGGACCCAGACGCAGCGCTGGCCACGACGCAGTATGGCATGCGTCTCGCACTATTCAAGCGAGTTTTAGAATAGGGGACCAAGGCACTGGGTCCCGAAGCTTCGTTGGGTACTGCATGCGCCGTCACTGTATTAGAGTTGTTAAAGAGCGCCCAAGGCCTCATTGTAGTCTAACTGTTTTCACCACTAGGCGTCATTATCCTTCATTTAGCAGAGAAAAGTAAATACTACTCATCATTTAGTAAATAGTAGGCGGTATTAGCCATCATTATGGCCCACTATTCGCCTGGTGCGCCACCGATGGCGGCGCTGCGAACTTGCTCCGGTGACGCAAAGGCGGGAATTCGGCTTTTGTCGTCTCCTAAGTCTCTGGCTAGAGCAGCAGCATTATCATCATAGTTCGCTCGCGTCACGCCGCATTCTTCGACTGCTAGCTGTATTTTCTTCTAATGATAGTTCTTGCAATGCTGCTCGCATTACAGGAGGTTAAGAAAGTTTAACATTTAATGGATCTTTTATCTACCCACAACCATCGCGGTCAGGATCACGCCCTCGAGCGTTTAGCGTCACTCACTGGGCTGGATGGCGTTGAAATAGCTTACGTGAAAAAGCGCGAATATCCCGCCAAGCTAATTAAAGAGAGTCTACGCTTATGTCACGACGGTCATGTCACGCAGACCTTTTTTTCACCTGCTGATGGATACTTTTTCTTTTCGGCTCCTTTTAAAGAACCACCGAAGAATAAACCGAGCCGACAAGGGACTGACAACAGCAGTGCTCACCTCGTGGGGCTCTGAGACCCTGCTGCTAAGGCCGGTGTACATGCGGTGTTTACCAGCGTCCGAGTGACCAGCTCCGTGGGACCGTGATCGCCCTACATACTGAGAGGTTCGGCGCGTCTTCGCGACACAGTGAAGATCCTGCGAGGCGAGGGTATGTGTTAGATGCGAAGCATCTTATGGCGGAGTTCAATCCGGTGGTGGTGGTGTGCGGCGTGACAACCCTTACTGCGCATGCGTAAACCCTCCCCACACATCTCCACTCCCCCTCTCCACTCCCACTGCCCCCTCCCACTTCCCTCTCGACCGCACGTGGGTCCCAGATTTTTCGACACGTATTTTTCACGAGAAGCTAAGTGTTCTAGATCAGGAAGAAAGTTGCAATAAATATTCTGTTTCTAAGCGCAATGCAGAGTCGAGATTTTTTGGTCTACGTAAAAACTCCCATTTTATGTCATCGATTGTGAATCAGTGCTTTGTTCACGGCGGTATAACCTTCACTATGCCGTACCACTCGCTTCTCGTGTGATTGTGCGACCTTACAACTTGTTTCTCTGCAGTGAGCTCATAGTCACCGAGTGTGAAGGCTTATTTTTGTCATTTATTCACACGGAACCTTTAAGATTAGAAGGGTATTCCGAGAATGAGAACTGTGTACATACAGCAGGCATCGTGAATTCATGACCTGCAGATTTCTATCCTTTAGAGTGTACACTACTTTTGTATTTCCCGTCATAGCATTTGGGACAGTGACACGGAAGTTAAATATTTCAAAGGCAAATGTTAAAGGGGTCATAAACCACTCCTCGGGATTGGTGACAAGAGACATCCAGCGGATAGCAGATACTGCTATGAACATCGCTACGAAATCTCCCAGTGAAGCGTGTGCTCAATGTCTCCCTAGCTACCGGCACCAGCTGTTTGACGTCGAACAGCTGATTGCCAACTGTCAGCGTAAATCAAGACACATTTGGATCAGCTTCTGCCACGGGGTGCCGATGCGGAGCTCCATTGTCTGGTAACATTACACAGTGAGCCACCATGATAGCCAAGGAAGCGCACAGGAATCACAAAAGAGAGCGATCGCTGAAGGTAACAGCGCTCGCTGACGTAACTTTTTTCCCCGGTGCCATTTCCTCCCCGTGGAGCTTTCAGCGCGCTCGTCGGGACGAGAGAAGAGAGGGCACGTGATAAATCCCTGTAACTTCGGCTCGTTTTTAATGGAGTCCAGAATTTTTTGCGGCAATCGATTTCGTGAGGCTAGTAAGCTCCAATAATGGCGTCATTTGATCATTGCTTGGGAGAGTTGTTCGGGATCCCTATAAAGGGATACTGAAACACTTTTTGAAAGAAATGAGGTTTTTTTGTCACCTAATAGAAATTAGTACGGCGAGCTCGAAAATCACGTTTAAAATATGGCACAACTAGTGCGAATAAACGTATTTTCGCAAAAAACTGCAGCACGTGCCTCGGGCGGCAGCGCGCTTATCTCTCCGCCGCCGACGATTGGTCGAAGCTTCGTGACGTCATCAGGAGTGCCGCCAAAGCTGCTCGCTCACTGCGCATAGCAGCAGGCGATAGCATGTATTCAGTGTGTTTTTTTTTTCTTTTGAGAAAAGCGCGTTGTTGTCACTACGATGATCTGTGGCTTTCGCAATGGGCTCGATGTAGTACATTAATACTTCCACCCAGTCGCGCATCCATCGATCGATGACCGAACGTGCTGCCATCGCCGATGACAAGGCACAGCAAAGCGCGTCTCAACCCGCAACGTTGACCCGCGATAAGCACAGGTTGAAACTATTCGAATTCATGGCTAATCACCAATTTACTTTTATTAAACCTGTCACACAGGCAGTGATCACGGTCGAGCCCAATCTGGATCAATGCTTTATTTACACCAGATGACGCGACATGGACACTTCTGATAGCGAATTTGTTTGATGCGATGACATTATAGATTTTGACCGAACGTCACGGTAGTGATTATAAGCGATCGTCTATGTGATATGAAAGAGTGCTATACCGAGTATCAGTGCCAACTCTCGATTTCGATCGGAAGATACGATCGAAGTCGGGCTCGACTTAAATAGCCCGTGGGATACCGATGTGGAAGCTCCTTTCTTTGTCGATCAAGCCCGGCCCTGATCGATATTTGCGATCAAGATCGAGAAATGCCGCTGGTGCACGGCTACAACAACCCGGTTTGTAGAACGTTAACTTCTTTCGACATGACGGCGCAATCGACCGCCTAATGTCGTGGCCGACTGGATCCTAGATCTAGCAAAATCACGATGGAAAGTGCCCGTGTCACAGCACACAATTTGTAACGCGTTCGATAACGATTCAAAATGAGCATTTTGTTGAAGAAAGTGTCTGGCATCGCAATTCAGACGTAGTGATAACTAGAGTGTTAACAAATAAATTGAGACTACTAATCAGTCGGGATTTTGAAATTTTGCGGCACAGCGTGCTGGTGCACCGTGGACCCCTCGGGGCTGAGATGACCTTAGATTGAATGGCGCTTTCCTTGCAAATTCAATAGGGTTTTGTTCTAAGATCTGAGCAGTTTGGCTGGTCGTTTTTCCGTGACTCGAAAACAGAAATGATCGTCACCATGAACCGATACGCGCTCTTTCGTCCTCTTTCTTCTTCATCGTCGTCGTGGTCTTCATCTTCTGCTTCGCTCCTAAAACTCGTGCGGCGATTTGTGCGGCGCGGGATGCAGTAAGCTGTTGGGCGAGAGAACGAGTACAGAGAGAGAGAGAGAGAAAGCGAATGAAAGATAGAACGAAAAAGAAACAGACAAATTCTTGGCCAAAAAAAAAATTCTTGGAGAGGCTGAATTCGAACCCGCGTTCCAGCGATCCGAAGGCATGCGACGTAACCACAAGGCAATCCAGGCACGCTAGCAGAGGAGAGCATAGTCCTTGTATATTACACTCTAGCAAGGGGGCGGGAAAGGGAAGTGAGCGTGAGGAGGAGGGAAGGTAGTATAGCATAGCATAGAAAGAATGGGAAAGAGGGAAACAGAGTTAGACAGGCGGAAAAAGAAAGGGAAATATTCAAAGAAAGAGAGAAAGAAATAGAGAGATAATAAGATAAAACGAAAGCGGAAGGAAGCGAGAATTAGAGAAACAAAGTAAAGAAAGAGAAATAAACAGAAAAATAGAACGAAAGACGGAAGTAGAAATCAGCAAAATATATAGAGAGAAATAGAGTGAAACAAAGGAGACCGCCCAGCAACGCGTTTGCGTCAGTCTTGGCACCAGTACTGCGAAGCGGCCTTGAGTTCTGTTTTCTGGAAGTTTTATTTATTGTGCAAAAAAAAAAAACAGGAGAGACCACGTCGCAGTTCAGTCTCGCAGTCTTCACAGTCAAGCGTAGCGACTGCATTCGAGACGGGATTCGAACGAAGTCTGTGTTTCGGGTGTCGCAGACTTGCTTTGAAGGTTACTTTGCAGCCGTCTTTTGATCTCGAGAGAATTTGTGAAGTGCGATTTCATCGCGAAAGCAGGTGCTATTGCAGCCAAATGCCACGCAGAACTCGGCATGCTGAGCAGGTTCAAACACTGCGCATAGGCTGTTGCGAAGGACGTAGAAATGCCTCGGGTAAACTTCGGTGTCGCAACATTCTCGAAGTCGACGGACAGGACGACGCGGCGATAAGCAAATCCCTGCGAACGGCCACTGCTGCTGGTAAAGACGTAAACTAGTGCAGCGATCTTCGCGCCCCTCTCGATGACGTCACTTCTCTGCGTTTCCCTCTGCCGTCTTCCCCTCCTGCGCTCCACGTGCGCCGAAGGCGTTCCCGCGGCGAAACTTTGTCCGCTTATTGCTCCGTTTAATTAAATATCCCGAAACAACTCTACGTAGGTAGTTAAAAGATGTAAACATTCCTAATTACCAATAAATTTTAGAATTCAAAACCGCTTCAGTGTCCCCTAAAAGCGCGCTACAAATCCCTGTAACTCCGCTCGTTCTTGACGTTCGCGAAAAAAATATTTGCGAAAATAGATTCGTGAGGCAAAAGGTCGCACGGTCCCATTTGCCTAAGACGACTCGAAGGCGAAAGACATGTTCTTTCTTCTTTTCAGTCGACTGCATTGATACCGCCGGAAAGCTTTCCGCACCGACCGTTGGTTTACAGTGCCTCTGGGATCGGAGACATTGGAAGCTCCTCTGCACCTCACGTGGTTTTGCAGTGCCTCCATGAGTGGCGCACCTTTGGCCACGGAGGAAGAAACATTTAGGAGGCGCAACTCCGCCGCTTGAGCCGACTAGATAACGTCACATTGCCGGAGTGCCACTTCATGCTGGCGGCGTCTAGCAGCACGCAAGGGAAATGTCGCCGTTTCGGTTTCCGAGGTAACCGGCCACGCGCGCTGCTCCCACTCCGCCGCAGTCACGGAGCATGGTCGCGGAGCGCGTTCGGCCGCGTTCGTTTCTTGCTCAACATTTTCCCTGCAAGACTTGCGCCTGCATTTGCAGGTTTCAACCAAATACCTGCGTACCGTCTTAGGCTAGCAAATGCCGAAGAAGAGCATACTGTGCGCAGCAGCCTTGTTACTGCGGCCACGCCCGCTGCGTGAAAAGAAAGGTTACTGGAAAGGCAATCCACAAAAAAAAAAATTGCGTGCCCGCTGAAGCAAATGCCGCTGTCGTCTGCTCCCGAACGCTGCTACAGAGAACGCGCGCGGGCGTGCTCGCCGGCCGCGCCCGTCCAGTACCGCTTTTTTTTCTTTTTTTTTTTTGCTGTTGCGGCTTCGCGCCGCACGGCGTCGACAATTGAAGTGCCTCCGTCGGCGCATGTTATTTTTGTATTTTTGTGACGTTATGTGGACGCCCGCCGACGCCCGTTCTAAGGGGAGTTTTGCCTCCTAAATATTTCTTCCTCCACGCCTTTGGCCAAGCGATGATTTGACGTGATGACGTCGTCGCGCGATTTGAAGACGCGTTCACGTCATAGTGACGTCACAAATTTTGGCGACCTGTGACTGGGGCATCTAAGGCTTTCGCCTTCGAAAACCCGATACAAATTTCACACGTTCATTGCTTGGTTTTATGGCGTACCAGCGACACGTTCACATGGCGAGATACAGAAAAGGACGGCTGCTGGACTTCTCTGTGGGATTTCTCTGTAGCTTTCACAAACGTTAGCCTAAAATCCACATGGCGTGACTAAAAAGTACCACCGCTGTTCTTACAGTACATTCAAACAAACATGCATGATCCAAACAGAACAACTTCAGACCACAAGCATGGCCAGGCTCACTTCGGGGGTCAAGCATGCAAGAGTATGCGAAAGCGCTGTTGCGTACCTTGGTTTCATTGAGGCAGTCCATAGTATCTGCACATGTTTGAACCGAAAATACGCAATCTTTGTGTGTCTCTGCCGAGACGCCTTAATGTCCTCCCATAGTAAGAGTGCCTCGTACCGTGAATCCTCGAACGTTTGTTCTCAACACACAAAAATGGGCTCCTTGTCCGCGCTAATTGTAATGTAAATAGGCAGCGACAGCGAACCGCTCTCGCAATGTAGGGTATATATAGTACTCCGAATAGTTCACATTTTGTTCTAAACACCGACGTTCTGACAGAATTTGCGAGCTCTCCCGTAGTAGAACATATATTGAATCATCCCTTCATTTTTTAAGCGAAGCTTTTATGTGTTACAGATAGAGACGTCATAGTTCGCGATAAACTCGACGCCAGCCAGTGGGCATAAGTGCGGGTGTACACAAATGCGGCCCACACTGCAAACGCAGACTAGCCGAATTGGGCGTTTTAAGGGCTACAATCATCCTTAATACTACCTTCATCTGGACAGTACTCCCTTAGCGTGTAATGAGGTGGGTGTAATAAAGTTCTGCGTCCTCAATTTTACTTCGTTACGACATTATGTGGAAGAAAGGAGGTAAATTCACTATCTCACACCACTCGTCGAATGGAGTTCAAGAACAAAAAACTCCCATCTCATTTCCTCTGGCATGTTTTCTCTATTTTTTCCGAAGCTTTCGATAATGCATTCAGTGCTGGCGGGCTTGTATGCAGCTGTGCGGGGCAAAGAAGTAAAACTAAAAATCCCTTGCACAGATAGCCCAGAGAAAGAGATATACGCGACCCTCTGAACGGCTGCTGCATATGTTCGAGAGGAAGGGAGCAAGCCCTTTGACCTTGGCGGCTGCAGCCTACTGCGGCCCGCCCCCGCCAGCTCAAAAGTAAGCCAGACGAGGCGCTACCGAAGTGAAATGGGACAAAGCTTCGCGCCGCATGCGCGCTAAGAACAAAACATAGGAAAAAAGAAAGAAACGCGAGGAGGGAGTCGTTCCCGCGGCGGCGCGATCGTCGTAGCTAGGCCCTGTGAACGCTACTTCTCAAGTGATCAGCTGTGTCGGTCGTGTGTGCGCGTTTTGTGCCTGCAGCCTCACTGTGTTCTCGCCGCTGGATGTGAAATGCGTGCTTTGACGACAGTGCAACATGCTGTGCTGCGAGTGCGATAATCGCGACGGCCTCTCGAATCAAGCGAGCGGGCCGCTGTGCATTACCAAGCAGATGATGGGCACACTGCGTGCTCGGCAGAGTCAAGACCAAAAATGGTAAGTAATACTGATGTTCTCTCTCTTTACGAGCCCTTATCGTCGCTTATGCAGCTGTAGGTGACCTTCTGCACATTGCGTCGCTTGAAAATTGCAATGAAAAGCAAAAAAAAAGAAAAGAGAATCGGCATGTCAAGCTTGCGAAATGCCCGCCAGCGCACCATTAGCGTGGCATGTAACCCATGCCGTACATTACACGCATGCCAATCATTGTTTCCATGTTGCCAGCTGTCATTTAAGTACGTCATACAGTCACGTCACGCTATACCAATCTTGGTATGATATCAAGTTAGAGAACCGGACGCGAGCGCAATAGGCTCCATGCCGTAAATGACATACATGTCGTTATTTTCATGTTACTATATGTCATTTATGTTCGTCGCACAATCACGTCACGCTATATCAATTTTTGTGTATGTCAAGCAAGCGAACCGGCCGCGAGCGCACCATGAGCGTGGCGTGTGTACATGACATGCATGTCATTATTTTCATGTTGCCAGCTGTCATTTATGTTGGTCGTACAGTCACACTGCAAAATACCAATTTTGGTGTATATGAAGCAGGCGAAACGGCCACTAGCGCCCCCGAGACCATGTTGTCAAAATAACGCCATACATGACAAGCGTGTCATGATTTGCACGTTAGAAACTATCGTTTATGTGCGTCATACACTCTTGTGACACCATACCTATTTTGGTAAATATCAGTTAACGAAACAGTCGCAAGAGAACCAAGGGAGTGACGTGTAAATCATGTCGTTAATGAAATGCATATCATGATTTTCAAGTTAAGACCCATCATTCATGTTCTTCATGCAGTCGTGTCATGCCACACGAATTTTGGCATACATCCCATTAACGAAACAACCACACGAGCTATGAGTCGTAGGCGGCTAGACAGATAGGTAGATAGATTCGTTTAAAGTTGCAGAAGTGTTTAACAAATGCTTCGAATTTAAGTCGTTAAACTCAGATAGCAATGATGTGTGATGCATGTTTTGGAACTCCTGTGAATCAGGCTTCATACGACCAGTCAATCGACCCAGGAGTGCGCCCTGATAAAGTTGTTTGCACGATATAATTTTCTTGCCTGCGATAAAACATGAATGAGGCATGATGCTTTCAGGGAATATGCGTTAAAGCAAAAGGCCGCGATTATCACATTGTCACATGATGTAATGTGCGTAAAGGACAACTTTGTTTTCGATTTATTATTTTCTCCAACTTCATTTGTTTGTTTTAATCCTTCGTCATCGTGTCAATTTGCGCACATTGACATGTGACAAGACCGTGCGCTCTCATTTTGCAGCATCTACCTTGGATGCAGTCAACTACCCTGGACATCTTTCTCCCGCCATGCAACTGTGAGAACCCACCGAAGCACAGATTGTCAGGAAGTGAAAAGACTTTTCGGCAACAATTTTCCATTGCGCACTCTGCCTGTCTCCTGAAATAGCATATTAAGGTACATAAGCACTGTACCTTCCTACATATGCATCAAGGAAGAGTGAAATAGCTTATCAAGGTACATTAACATCATTAGATTGGATTCATTTAGCTAGAACGAATAAATCATGTTAAAGCTATACAATGACGGCCATATCATGTGACAGACATCTGCTAAGTGCAGTGTGTATTGTGAAGCACATGCGTTTTATGGTATTGAATGAATTGATAAATGTTTATTCCAGCAAAATACAGGAAATTGGCCTCAAGTGAAAAGCGACAATGGTGGCTTGAGAAGTGCACAAGGCCCAGTAGAGCAAAAAAAGAGACAGAGCAGCAGAAACGTGTGCACGTTCAAAGGCAAAACATATACGAATACAAATAGAAACAGGAAAGACAAAGCAGAAGAAACGTGCACATTCAAAGGCAAAACACCTACGCCATCTGCAAAGTGACAAAATCAAAAAGGGTGAACATTTACGCTAGTGAAAAGAATGAAAATCAGAAAACAGTGAAAACAGAAAAGAAGGAACGGCCAGTCAACGGCATGGAAGGAATGCAACTTCATTGGTCACGTATCAACAGTGCAATTTGCCAAGGTTACATGTGCATATTTTTAGCCATTAGGAGATGTGCAAAGCTAATTTAATCGCATTAATATAAGTCAGCTGTTGAGTCTATTGAACCATATTTTTTAATTGAACCGGATTTTTGTTTATTCGCTCTCGTTAATTTGCTGTTTTGCATTATGTTGCCATAGTTTTCATGGTCAATACATAGTATCATGACTGTCGACACAATTTGACAAGGTGAAAGCACTGTTATTGTGCCCAAGCCTTAGTTTATCCTGATTAGAAGTGTGCTGTTTATTTTTGCCATGGTTCAGTGCCAAGTTGCTCCAATCTTCACTCCTAAACAGAGTAGGTGCGGTTAATCAAGACCTTGCTAACATTCAGAACCCTTTTAAAGTGTACTTATAATGATAACTTTACTGACATCAAAAACTACCCACATAATGGTAAACATGACAAGAGTGCACTTCTGTTGGTGTTTCGCATTTTTTTTTACATTCGTTTGTTTTTCGCCCTGTGCACACTAAGTGAAAAGCTCACAAGGAAATACTTAGCAGCATCTCAATTTTGTATTTATTTCGTGTTTTGACAAAATGTCTGCAATAAGGATAGTCAAGTGCGAATCTTCGGTAAGACATTCATTTTTATGTATACAGAAATCTTAGTGGACTTCTTTTTTGTGCAATTTTCAGGAATACACTTCTGGCAAAGCAGCAAGTGTTGCTTGCCCACCAGTCTGTGTTCAAGAAAAGTGTATTGTGGGCATGAGTGCCGGCAGGATTTTGTCTTGGGGGTGCAAGGCGGCGTAACGTGTCGGCCTGTTGAGCAGGGGAGCGTTGGTGTAGCTTGGGTGGGGTCCAGTGCTGGTGTGTCTTGAGGGCGGCAAGTGCCCTTTGTGGAAACCCCTGCCGACACCCATGATTGTGGGAACACCCTGATGTGCCTCACTTTACACTATGTCGAACAGCTCGTACATCTTACCACATTTAGGCCAACACTGGTATTGATGCAGTGTTATACGCAATACTGCGTGAAACCTTTCTGATATCATGTGCATTTGAAAATTTCGCATTGTTTAAAAAGACGCTGAGTGGACCCAGTGTTATTCACCAAACATAAGTCTTAACAGGGGCAGTTGGACGAGTTGGTGTATATTCATAGTTAAAGAGGGTGCAAAACAATCACAGCACAGAGAAATGAAGGGGACGGGATGACGCGCTACTAGCAACTGAAGTTTAATCGAAACCACAGAAAGGTGTAAACACACAGTACGAAAAAATTACAAGACTAAACAATCACACATCCACAGAGGAATGAAGGGGCAGACAGGACAATGCGCTACTAGCAACTGAAGTGTAATCAAAATCACAGAAAGTTATAAACACACATGACTAAAAAAGCCAAGCACATGTTCAACTTCAGTTTTTAGTAGTGTGTTGTTCCCTCCCCTTTGTTGCTATGTGTTGTGATTTCGTTTTCACGTTTTCCTTACCTATGAACTGAACTCCTGACTCTTTTACAGCCTCTATATATGTGTGGTCAATTTTTATTCATCCTCATGGCATATCAAGTCCTAGGATCCAATGTGCAAAGCGACCAGTCACTATTTACAGGAATTTTTTTATTTAGTGCCTGTGATTGCCTAATTGCATGTTGACGCTGCCGCCATGTTGCTTGGATTATTTTCAGTGTGGTAATTATGCGTAAGCCATCAAGTGAGGAATTAAGGATGAACTTTTGAGTTACAGATGGCACTAGCTGGCATAAAAACATTGGAGCATGGCTGTACTTGTTATGCATATTAGAAGTATTGGTACATTGCAGTCGACAAGTTCCCAAGCACACTTCCACAAATTTATGATGGCTTCCAGGTATCTGTGAGTAAATATGTACAGCAACATATGAAGGCAACCTTGTAATTTTGTGGGCATTGCTGAATGCTTTTATGCACCTTGGTAAGTGGACCTACAGTCAACACCACAGGTCTATTTTGGGCTTTTTTTAGGAAACTCAACTACAAAATCATGCGCGACATGTTTTGATGCCATAGGGCAAACTAATGCAATAAAAAACTGTACAACTGCCTGTCTACACGGTTTCATATTTCCCAAAAGTGATGCTAGCCTTATTGTACTAATTTAGTTTCCTTCGTGTGTAGGCTGACACCAAGTTCCTTGGGTAGCTTATGTTTTTGGATTGTACACACATACTGGCACGGTGAAGTGCACACGTTAGTGCGCATCAAGATGAGATTCTACACCCTACTTTCGTATTGCTTTACTGCTGTGAATTATGTATAGTGCTTAGGTTGTACTGTATATGTTGTTCCACGTGTTCAGTTTTGGGAGTAGGGTCTGTGCACGACGATGCAAATATATACCTATATCCTTAAATTGACACGAGAACTGCTGCTGTTTTGATTCCAATAAAATGTTGCAACCACTGGTTCTTGTATCAATTGAAGTATGACTACTTGTAGTGCATGTAAATTGAAGAAATGAATTTGTGCTTGCAAAAGAAATTGCTCAAACACTGCCTGCTCAATGTAACTGCTTGTGTTTTATTACCAAACACATTAAACAGATGATTCACAGATTATGACACATTGTAGAAGATAGGCAACAGAAAGTTAGACAGAAAGTCGTCAATGTGTTCTAACGTAGACTGGGTGATATTTTATCAATAGTAGCGTAATTGAGGGTTGCTGTTGTATAAATAAAGTTTAACGTAGTGAGCAGGTGGACGAGGGAGTGCACATATGAGTTTTTCCAGTTTTCTGCATATTTGCTACAGTCCTCGTGTTTCTGTGTTACGATTGTGAAATTCTGAATTGCAAATAAGCCAACCTCTCTGCTGCTGTGGTGAAGTAATTCAACAGAACCATATTTTCTCAAGAACAGCTGTTCCATTGAGGAAGAGGGTAATGTTTTTTTAATGGGTACTGCATCATCTGTCTGATGGGAGGGCCAAGTACACATGGACGTTCACAAGAGACAAGTGAAAGTACATTAACTTTCTTGTTGTGTGGGAGACCTGTCACTGGTAACCTGGGGAGGTTGTCCTTGACCTTGGGGCACGCGTTAGGCATTCGCTTTAACGCGGTGGCGTGATGCTTACCAATAAAAGCTAATTAGTAAGAAATGTAGGTAGTATCCGAGTATGAAAGCAAATAAATACTGAATATGCGTTATAAAGAACCACTGAATGCCGTGCTAAAGCGTACATTGCGAATAAGCGCTAATTGCGGAAATAGATAAACGTTCAGCTTCTCAAAAGGCACTGCTGCCCCTAGCTGCGTGCAGCTCGCGGCTGTGCGCGCGCATTCAAACTTTATGTAGGCGCGTTACAATGTCCTTGTAACTCTGGAATTTTAAGGGTGTGTAATTTTCATATGTGAACGCAGGCGCTCTTCGAACCGCTCAGAACACGCTGCCGCCTCTAGACGCGTTGAGCTCGCGGATACAGTAATAACGAGAATTGCTCCACAGCATACGCTCATGGCATGCACATACGTTCGGTCATTTGAAGATACCTTTTCGCGCTCTTATTCGCGAATTTCGGGCGAGCGAAGCATTGTCGGTATATGGAGAAGCACTCGAGAGGGCACACATTTATCATTTTTCTAAAGGCACGACACGACGAACTGACGAATTCGGAACCGAAGGTGTTTACGTCGGCCTGTATGACGTCCCACAAATTAGGTATCGACCTTACTCAAGCGCAAACACACGCCGATGGTACAAGAACAGAAATTTGGAGTTCCGCCGACGGATTACCAGCCGCTGTGTACATACATTGGTACATATATAAGCCCATGAAAAATACACGCGAGCAAGCGGTGGCGCTGTAGTGTAATGGTTGTGGTGTTTGCTTGCAGTGCGTGTGGTCGCGAGTTCGATTCTTGTGTTGTGCGTACTTGTATGTAAATTACGCAACTGTGCATAAATACATTGATGTCCATTTTCTAATATGTCCTAGTGATAAATAATAGCAGAAATTGTTCGTGAAACCCTAATATTGTGCAAGAAATATTTTTTTTTCTCTCGACCGCTCTGGGGCCGCCTATAAAAGGAGGTTTTAAAAGCTCTTAAAAGAAGCAGAAGAACGCCCAATGCGCTCCATTCAAGCCCGCAAAATGAGTTCAATAGAAACACCAAAAGTACCCTGTAAAGAGTCTGTTAGTTCCATGCAATCACTCCCTTAACAACGGATGTAAATAAAACCTCCTTTTGAAGGGGGTTTTGCGTAGTATCTTTAGGATGCACACTGCGCAACGAGCCCAAAACTCGATAAAAGGCTCAAACCCGTTTGCAGTGCACGAAGATGCGCCGCTGTCATGCGTATTTCTATGCGCCGTTTTCCAGTAACTTGTGCTCTCTCGATCGTGTGCTTGTTGGTGATCAGCCGGTTCTGATGTGGCAATATGATCTTTTACCAACGTCACTTGTTGATTGCACGTCGCCACATGTCATTGTTGCCTCGATATGAATGCATGACCGTCTTTATTGGCTGCAGCAACAGAAGTGTTGCGCTGCTAAGGACGTGTATGAAGGGCCAATTCCCGGCATGCAGGAAGGAAAGAGTTAGCAGGGAGAAATTAGATAGAAAAAAAAAAGTAAATAGTCGCTTCGCTTGCCCCCCTTTTTCCCGGTAGGGGGAAGTGTCTTGAATTTTGTTTGTTAAGTACATTTTGTCCTAAGTGCAAATGACAGGAAGAGGTTACAGGTGTCTTTATATGTACTTGCCTAAGACGATTGAAGGCGAAAGCCTTGCCATGTATTAAGACGCACAGGAAGCCACGTCTCATTACGGCGTTGTGCAGCCTTTTCTGGCGTCGCATACGTCTTCGGCCTAGCACGCAGTCATTTAGGCCCTGGCTAGGTACCCTGGCTGAGGTGTCTTGCATCGCGCGCCCTTTGGGCGTTACTCCGTAGACGTCAGTAGGCCGAGTCATGGGAACGCCGCTTTTTAACACGAAAGTGTTTTATGCCGGGGTCCACCAAGACTTCAGTGACGTATTTCCGTCACGGAAATGACGTCAAAAATTTACACAGTCAGATGGAAAAGAAAAAAAAAGGTTCCGTCAACGGGCATCGAGCACACGACCACTCGGTCCGTAACAGATGACGAGCACGCTATCCACTGCGCCACGGGCACAGACTCAAGAGGCCTTACAAACGCGCCTTTTATATCTACCACTCTCCCGGTCGGCGGGGTCGTGTTGCCCTCTGGGAGCGGTAAGGTAGGGTAATTTGTCATTACTGTGGTTTCCGCGATTAGCCCCTGCAACGCGTTACACGTCCGTCCTATTCGGCGTGTTTTCAATAGAAGTTCAATTTTGTCAATGCCTTAACACACCGCAAGGTGGCGACCATAGCTTATTGCGTCGTAAAAGCGTCGGCCTCGCTCATAGCATCACGCGATTCCAAACCAAAAATAGCTCTGCGACGCGCGCCTGCCTCACGTTCCCCTCTAACGCGCTCGCCCGAGAAAACTCGTGGCCGGGCTACCGGGGCGTCACGACGCGCTTTGCGTTTCGCTCTAGTCAGGCCGTGGTATTCAATCACATTGTAACATGCCGCGGGATGGCGACCAAGTTCTGCATCCAATATGCGACGCTCTTCTGGCTATCGCGCCTCATTCGCTGATTACGCTTTCACCATTAACTACTACAGCTACCACAAGGGTTTGTTTAATCATTTAGCATGGACGTTAGTCGTCGGGATGGAGATGTACCACCAATCGTCATAGTGCGTGTATACACGTTAAACGGTGCCGCTAGCTGCCAGACATCAATATACGTTGTGCAATCTCTTATATCAATGTACAGTAAACATTCAGTTACTTCAGCAAGGGCACGCTTTACTTTCGTCTTATTCCGATTCCTATGACGGAGAAATCAACCATGTTTTTTACAGATTCCGGACGGCGTGACACGATCCGCGCCGCCCTTTCACAAACGTTTCTAGAAGTAGACCTAAAGACGTTGGGTATGACGGCACCAACCTTGGACGACTCTGCCCAGTTAACTGGCGGCGCTTCGCGCACCTGCGCCTGGCACCTCAACGCTCGTCCACAGCTGCGGAGGCGTCTTGTGGAGGATTCCTCTTCTGGAGGTGGTGCTCCCCAGTCATATAAAGGAGACACCAATTCTTCCCCATGCCTAATTCTGTGCGACCGTTCACGGCATTTTTCAATGCGCAGGATTATGGCGACGCGTGCATTTTGACGATAATGGCGACGAAGGACACCTGAATTGTAAATTGTTTACTTGCCATCTTTTCAAAGTACATATGGGGGCATTGTAGAAAAAATCTCTCTTCGAACAGCTTGAGTAGCCTAGAACCCTTTCATTTAATTTGGTAGTTTCCACCCACGTTTCATCTTCAAAGACGATGATATCAGAAAGGTACATGTTACAACACGAATATGTATCCAAACCACATACATCCGTTTCAGTTGTTTGAGAGAGACCGTAAAGAGATCAAACAAAAAAGAGATGAAGAGGATACGATGTCTTCTGAGCGTGCATGCTGAGGCACCAGATGTGGGCGGAGCCTGCACGCTGATTCCTTGCTTGCCCCATGTGTCCTGAATCGTCGTGCACCGCGTACGGCGTCACATGTCGGATCGTCCACCGAATCGCACCCCGTGTCTCGTGCTTTACGGTGGGTAGGGCTTCTCTACTAACGCATAATTTCTGCCCCTGCAATTCTTTTTACACCTGCTTGGTCGATTCCGAATTTCATCCCCGCCTGCACTGAAGCTTTCTGCACCTCACCTGGTGATGCACTTCTTCGGGAATCGGCCCACCCTTGAGCGATCAACAATGTCAAACGATTTCACACATTTCGGTGATCTGTGACGTCATGGTGACATCATCGCTCGCTTCGACGAGGTTACGTAGGTTTCTGGGCGGGGCCTCGCGAGAGCTTGCGAGGCTATGGAGTGCCTTAACGTCATGCGAGCCTCGCAAAGCCTCAAGCAAGCGTCATGGACGGCAGTGACACTTAAGGCCTTTGCCTCAACCGCAGGGTTTGAGGGGTAATCAAACCCAGGTATTCTGAATGGTGGTCAAGTATTCTACCACACAGCGACGCCAGTGCTTGAAACTACTTCTTAAAATGACCCTATACGTCTAGTGCACCGCCTATAGAGGCGCCACTGATAGCCACCTAGTGGGCGCCGGCGACAGTACATGCGGGAAGCCGAGCAGACGACAAGGCTTTGCATAGCTTTGCTGTGAAGGGATGGATGAAGTTCGCGGCTGCGATTTTCCCCTTTGTTCGGGTGCCAGACAACTAATTCTGCGCTGGCAGCAGCAGGACTGGCGAGGGCCTCTAAGAAAGTGGACTTGTGCACGGTGTTTGTCCCAACGAGCGCTTAAACAAGCGCGCGTCGCGGATTTCAAACGGCGGCATGAAAAGCGGGCGCCGACGGTTCGCGCGCGCATCGAAAAAAAACAAGTGTCCAAATTCACCGCAAGGGCGCCCCTTACCCTCTCCTCAGAAGACGCCACCGAGACGCCGAGGCAGACTAATGCCAGCGTCCCAAACTACAGCAAGTGCTATTCGACATCCCTTAAAACTTCGGCCACCACACATACGAGAATTCGAGAAATCAGAGCGGCGCCGTCTGATTCCGTAGACGAATCTGTGAGAAGGATCTAGCTTTTTTCCTGGCTTTTGCAGTGCTACGCACAGACGAATCATGTAGAAGCTTCCCGAACCCAGGAGCGCGCGGCCACGGAAGGTCCGTCAGTGAAGAGGTTATGTTGTTAGCATGGTTCGCTCGACCAGAGAAGGCGTGTTGTTTGATGATTTAGTGCGGTCAGTCGGACTTCGAATTATCAAGATGACGCCTTGGGAGCAGTGACATGTTTTGAAGAGGGTCGCCGATGAGACACGTGATGACTGACTACGAAGGATAACGAACCGTCAGCGCTACTGTTTACGTGGAGTCAATCGTCCAGCCGGTGAATATGAAAGGTGCCTCGCGCAGACCAGCGTAACAAGGCCCATCTATGAGGCGCAGCTCGTGGTGAACATCCGCTTTATTTTGCTTACAAATGCGACGTATCTATAACGTTTTGTTCTTGCTGAAGTCAACCATTGCTGCATTGCTGTTTCTGTAAATAACAAATACGGAACGTTTGAGGGAAGTGCCCTCGTTTGGCGGTCGAATCGAACCAACACATGCTGAGGCTGCGATAACTTTCGTCGCCTACTAGTGTCAACATGATCGAGTGCATCCAACGAGCACCGACATGGCAGAACGAAAGCATGAGAACCCGATGCAACGCATTAACTCGCAGAATGAAGTAGCGGCTCACCTTTCCCAACGAACGACGGCAATTCATTGCTTCCGTCGCTCTTGCCCATGAGGCATTGCAGTAAGTGAGTGAAACCTTGTTGCGGGCGAGCTTTTGTGGGTATTTGACCGCCCCGACCCACAGCAAGTGTTATTTGGCATCCCTCAAAGTTTTGGCCACCACACATACGACGAACTTTGCTTCTTTCACAACAAAAATTTGAGCAACACGCAAACACACCTACAACGACGAAGCTAACTACGGCGGCCGTCTGCTTACTTTCCCGAGAGTAGTGAGCAAGTTCGCCACCTAAGGCGCATCCGTCGGCGCGCATTAGGCGTATACAGTCGACAAGTCGGGCAAGGACTCGCGTTAATAGATGCAATATTGAGTGGCAGAAGCGTACCATTGCTCCGGGCGTCACACCATGCGAATTGTGCAACGAGTGCGTGAGTGGTTGAAAGCTGCCAACCCATTACAAGGCGCTTAGCCATAACTCATCATCAGCCACAGCATCACTAAAGTGTGAAGCTATGTAGGTGCGCGTATCGTTCTACATACGTATAGTGGGTGCTTGGCAACTGTAATTGCGTAAGACCTTCTTGCAGAATAGTTGGTTCAGAGCGAAAGGGGGGGGGGGTACTGTGTAGTCACGAAGTAGAGAAGAAGAAAGAGAGGCAAGAAGGAGCGCAGTATGTCTTCCTTAGTGCTTGGGCAGTACGACACCCGTTTGCACTTGTAATTGCAGCGGGCGCCCTAGGACAACCAAGGAACGGTCAACTACTTCGTGGAGTAACAGGCACAAGTGCTCAGAAAAGTGGGTGCGCGCACGAGCCAATGACGTTCCACTCAAAGCAGCTGCTGCGGCGGCTGTTGTCGTCAGCGCTAGTCGACGACCTGCGGATCGCGACCGGCCGTGCATGTATACCTCTGCTGAAGAGGCTCGTGCTGATGCGTGCGCACGAAAACGATGCTGAAGGAGAGGAGATTCCGCATTGCGGACGCTGAGCTTGAGAAACACCTAAAGGAGAAGCAAAGCCTGCACATGCACCTTTGAAAACAACATAGAAAGACAAAATCGTTCCAATGCGGCGTTTAAAACGTTGATTTAATGGCAAACATGTTCCTGTTCACTTGCCTTGCAGGAGTGCGGCCACGCTTTCGCCTTCACATGTTACGAAATGTAACACCCGCCGATGTTTTTTTTCTAGGCGTGATGGCTTCTCTTAGGGATGGCGCGCCCTCCGTTCAAGGTTTTCATTTGCAAAGTCACGAAACTTTATTGGCCTGCCTGGTTCCATCTTCTGTCGTCATTTACCTGCAATGTCTACAGTGCTTGGGTCGCTTAACGCACACTCCCTCTTTCACGTCATTTCCGCATAAATTGTGCGTTTTGTTGAGAGTGGCAGTTCACGTCGACCAACCCAGATGGACCCTGCACCTCATCCGTTGCCATTCAAAAACTACGACACTGCTTGTTTAGGCGCGTTGTTAAACTAGAGGTGATACAAGGTCGATTCCACGAAAGATCAAAAAAGTGTGCATATTTGATGTTTCCGATTTTCCTGATAATTTTGTATGTTGTGCACATATGACTGCACAGCACGAAATCGCAGTTGGTTTTCAAAGAAAAACTTTTTTCATAACAGGAAAATTCGACAAGTGTCGCCGGTTGACGACGACCAGTTTACGAAGAGTGCGTTTTCGTAAATTCGCAATCATGCTGGCAGCTACTGATGCTATATATTACAAATATCTTTCTTTTTGGTGGAAGTAAAAGTAAAGAGGAAATAGCTGGTATGATTTCATGGAATTCGGAGCAAATTATGTATTTTTAAAAATTCACGAAAAACGCTGCGTTTTTGAAAATCAGTCAAATTTGGGACGCTATGGCTACTTCTGTGAACATCTCAGCTTGTTCATATTTGCAGCATGAATAGGCCTCGATGTGAATAATGAACCTCTGCATTTGTATTTCTCTAATAATTTTCAAAGTAGTAAATTTTCATGCTCGAAACACCAAAAAGAGAAAAGTGCTCCTCGATTCAAAAATCTATAATAAAAAAAAACCCAATCTCAATTTTGTTCAAAGTCCCCCAAAATGTTCTCAAAGGACTGCAGAATGATATTATGAAAAAACATGTTGCATCATTTTTATTAGAACGAAAGCAGAAAATGTCAAACATGGTGTTTCCAGAGCGTGGTGGCTACTGCGTAAAGGACATCTCTAGTAACAAGAAAGTACAGTAACACGTCTTTTTTCTTCTCTGTGCTTCGCTAAACAACAGTAATGGTCTATTGTCGGAAAGTGGGAACTGTTTTGTAAAGACAAAAAGATCGTTCCAATTATATCCATTTGCGTGGTTTGAGACTTCACGCCAGTGTTAGACATCCCTCAGTCCACAGTAGGCACTTTCAGTTGTAGCCTCCTTTTCTTTCATCTATTTCAGTTGAGAATAATTCATATCTTGAGTGCTAAAGAACGCATTCCCTCCATGCGTCTCTTATGATGATGTGCTGTGCCAGAATTGAGAGATTGGTATAAAAGCCAGGGTCTCTTCATGAATGGAAATGAATTTCTGGAGAGCGGTCGCCAAGACGTGTGGTTTTTGTTGGTCCAAATGTGTACGTTGTCAAACCTTATGTGATCAATGCAGAGTTTAAAAAGAATCGATTACGTGAAGATTGGTGGCAGCAGTTTTGGCCACTGACAAAACACGTTTTGTTTGCATTGCATCTGCTTTGTTTTTCATCTCCTTGTATGTCTTGAAGCAGTGCTGGCAGATCTGGTCTCCCTCTTGAATTGAGCGCGCATCCTACTTCATGACCCTCCGCAAAAGAGACTCGATACGATATCTTCTCCATAACGAAAATTCCGCTGCAGCGGAATTTTCTTTTTGTGCACCATGAGGCAGTCCATACAAAATCTCGGTCATGGCTATAACGCCTACCCGTAGCCACCTTCAGAGCGTAGGACAGTGATCGCATCAAGGTGAAGCACAATTTGGATGCTTAACTTCTATCTCAGGTGGTGTTTGGCTGACTGGCACAGCCGTGCTCGTTGCTGTCGTCTGCTCAGGCGGGCGTCTATCGCGCCGCCCTTTGCACCTGTCCGCCTAACGCATGCTACTCCGTTTACACGAGTGATTGTAGCGCGGGCCACTCGATCCGCCACTCGATCCGCACGGTGCGGATCCAGAGACCGGGCGGGAGAGCCACGAGCGGTGAAAAATGTATCGTGTAACCAACGCAATCGACACCCCAGCATTTTCTCGTGCAGAGCGACAAAGCATGGCAAACAATGTATGGCTGCTGTGCTTAGGTTGCACTGCGGTACTCGCCGTTCACCACTGTCGCTATTTAGGATTTCTCACATTCTTACAATGCATGATCAACTCAGCTACACAAATTTCGCGTTTAGCTTCGTTGCTTTTATATAGGTAAGCGCATTTACTTAAAAAAAATTATCCAGAGGAATGAAAATGTCCGTGCTGCCCGTCGACGAGGAATATAAGTGGTGTCGCAAATGCATTTAATTGGAACGATCTTTTTTTCTTTACAAAACAGTTCCCACTTTCCGACAATAGATCATTACTGTTGTTTAGCGAAGCTCAGAGAAGAAAAAAGACGTGTTACTGTATTTTCTTGTTACTAGAGATGTCCTTCACGCAGTAGCCACCACGCTCTGGAAACACAATGTTTGACATTTTCTGCTTTTGTCCTAATAAAAATGATGCAACATGTTTTTTCATAATATCATTCTGCAGTCCTTTGAGAACATTTTGGGGGACTTTGAACAAAATTGAGATTGGGTTTTTTTCATTATAGATTTTTTAATCGAGGAGCACTTTTCTCTTTCTGGTGTTTCGAGCATGAAAATTTACTACTTTGAAAATTATTAGAGAAATACAAATGCAGAGGTTCATTATTCACATAAAGGCCTATTCATACTGCAAATATGAACAAGCTGAGATGTTCACAGAAGTAGCCATAGCGTCCCAAATTTGACTGATTTTCAAAAACGCAGCGTTTTTCGTGAATTTTTAAAAATACATAATTAGCTCAGAATTCCATGAAATCATGCCAGCTATTTCCTCTTTACTTTTACTTCCACCAAAAAGAAAGATATTTGTAATATATAGCTTCAGTAGCTGCCAGCATGATTGCGAATTTACGAAAACGCACTCTTCGTAAACTGGTCGTCGTCAACCGGCGACACTTGTCGAATTTTCCTGTGATGAAAAAAATTTTTATTTGAAAACGAACTGCGATTTCGTGCTGTGCAGTCATATGTGCACAACATACAAAATTATCAGGAAAATCGGAAACATCAAATATACACCGTTTTTCGATCTTTCGTGGAATCGACCACAAGCAAAAATATAAGGCAGCTTCGTATAGTGGTGCGAAGACTGAAGGAAGAGCTGAGCTCGGTGGCCTTCCTTGTTTCTATTTATTTTTCTCCTTCTTTATCTTTTAACACGAAAGTGCTTTATGCCGGGGTCCACCAAGAATTTCATGACGTCCACCAAAACTTTCATGACAGCAAAATGAATGCCTCGAGATGGCAAAGAAAAATACTATAAGAAAAACTTCCGTTGGCGGGAATCGAACCCATGACCTCTCGGTCCGCGACGATGGCTGGTGAGCGTTTAGCCCATTGAGCTACCGCCAAACACATTACGGAGACGACATGAACGCGCCTTTTATCTTTCACACTTTCCTCTCACAGTGCTCTTAGATACATGGATGAATACATGCTATGAGCGTCCCCTTCACAACGGGGCGGCGACATCAGTGCCACCGGGCTCCAAAAAAACGCCAGGCCTGCGCAGAAAGCGCAGCACAGTCACAGCGAAAGCTCGAAGGGCGGCATTTCTAGAGCCCGTTATAAACTCTCTTGTGGCTACTAAGAACTACACTAGCAACGTACCCACAACGCCACAAATCACAATTTTTGTGAAGTTGGGAAGCACCCACCACGACAATATTCGTCATTCTGCGGAGAAGCCAGGTACCATCTGTAAGGCGTTATGAGCAGTTTCTTGATGCGACGGCTTATGACGATAAAGAATTATGACTGAGCCTTTTTTAATGGGTTGGAAGCTTTAAATGACCCACTAGTTACGCAATTCACATTGTGTGACGCCCGGTCGTTATTTCGCTCTCCCTCCACGCTTTATAACATACGCTAACGTGAGAAAGAGATAGAGAGAGGGAATCAACTTTATTGAGACCCTCAGGAAATGGATCATGGCAGCCTTATGGGCTTCTATGGCAACCAATAGAAGTGCACTGGCGAGGAACCCACTATGCAGTAAATCAAAATTTTTGTGAACTCAGGAAGCAGCCACTACGCAATATTTCGTCATTCTGCGCACAACCGTGGTACCTGCTAATCACCTGTAAGGCATTATGTGCACTTTGTTGATGCTGTGCCTAATTACGATGTAGAATTATGGCAGAGCCCTTTGTAATGGGTTGGAAGCATTCAACATCTCACTCGTTGCGCAATTCGCATTGTGTGACGCCTGGTTACAGAATTCGCGTTGTGTGACACTTGGTGTTATTTTAATGTTCTACCACGCTAGGTTACATATGTTAATGCGGTTCCTTCCCGACATGAAGCCTATATAGGGTCTTTTTGCAAAGCAGTTTCCAGCATCGGCATGGCTCTGAGGTAAGATACTGGGCTCCCACGCAGAAGGCCCTGGTTCGAACCTCGTTCCATGCCGGAAATTTTTTAAGTGCGAATGCACTTTATAAGCGACCCTGAATCCGCCGTCCCATAGCAAATGCGCGAGGAGCGGAGAGGAGCGTCTGTAGCAACGGCGCAGCGACGTCACGCCCCACGTGACTGCGCGCGCTCCGCCCTCCGCTCTGTGGCTGCGCGCGCCCCGCGCATTGCCTGTGGTGATGAAGGCCGGCGGCGAGACGCCGAACGAAAGCGTGCGAAGCGAGCCGAGCACCCCTAAGCCGATCTGGCGCGGGGACGCGCGATGCGTGAGCGAGCGCGGGCCCTCGAATTCGATCGGCCGGACGCGCGCTTCAAGCGAGACTTCCTGGACCGCAGCTTCGGATATAGCTGCGCGGTGTGCGATCGACTGTGGTCCGACAACAACCTAAGCCCCATCTCGGGCGTGCGCAACGCCGCCAACAAGTTGAACGTGTTGCGGGTTCTTTGGAACGAGTTCGGAAGACAGATCATCATCATCAGTAAAAGTGCTTTGCACTTAAAAACGGCCAGACCTCCGTGGGTCGGCTGGCGCGTGCTCTCTCGCTGCCGTCTCCTTCGCTCGGCTCTGCAGTTTAGTCGCGCGTGCCCCCTCATAGCATCACCCCCTCATAACATCACCCTTTCGGGGAAATGCGGGCTTTTTTCTTATTTCGTTTTATTTTTTATTTCGAGCGATAGTGGTTACGGGCCCCGGCGGCGGCGGCGGACAACTACGGCGCCAAAAACGGCCATTGTTGTGATCTCATAATAGCTTTCACTGCAAAAAAAAAAAAACGGCGCCGTTGCTACGACCGTCCCATTCGGCACGTTTCCATTACAAGTTTAATTTCGTCAACGCTTTAACACACCGTGAGATGGCGGCTTTAACCCATAACTCGCCTATAGCATCCATCCGTATCAAAAAATAGCTGTCCGACGCCCGCCTGGCTGTCGCTCCGCGTTCACCGCTCGCCCTGTGAGAGGTAAAGGCCAGGCTAGAGGGAAGACACGACGCGCCTAGAGTTTCTATTCGCATTTCACGACGCTTTGAAGGAATGCATATCGATTATCAGTGTGTATTATGTACTTGTTGATGCCATCTGCGCGAGATTCACCATATACGGTGTCCACGTATATTTTAAGCTCTTCACCTGCTGCGAGGGTTAAATCAGGATCATGAGCGTTAGTCGTTACGGAGATGTGCCACGTGAAGGTGAGTGCGATGTGTCCACATCAAGCGGTGCTATATCTGCCATACAACAGTACACATTGTACAACCTCTCATATAACAATGCACTATAAACAATAAACTACTGTGATGACAGGTGTCACTTTCGTGTTATTCCGATTCCTGCGACGGAGGGATCAGCCATCTCTTTTCTATTTCTCTTTGTTTTTCCAACCACTTTTTTTTCACTGTTTCTTTCTTTCTCTCTCTGTCAACTTCTTTCTTTCTCTTTCTATGTATCTTTCCCTCCTCCTCACCACCACTTCAATTTCTCCCCCCCCCCCTTGCTGCACATTACTCTTGAAGGCTTTTATTATCTCTCTTGCTGTTTCTTTCTACCTCTTTCTTTGCCCCTCTCTCTCTTTCTCTCTGTCTTTTTGTTGGGCTAACTGTTGCATTCTTCATTTTTAGTGGACCAGCCGTGAGTAGTTGGATTTACCTAATTTCTCTGGCACATAACCGTTTATGATAATTAGTAGTCAGATATACCCAATTTCTGTGGCCCAAACTAGTTTATGATGATACTTTTTTGGTTCGCCGGACAAGGAACGATTTGCTAAACAGCTAAGATGTGAAAACATGCGCGGCACTTCCCTGCCGTTGATTTTTCGTGCTCGCGCGGTGCACGGAAAGACACAACGAATCGAAAGTCTGAGTGCTAGCGCGCAAAAACCTTCACGATGCGTCATGGAGTCACGTCAGAACGGATTCCCTGGCAAACTACACAAGACAGCGCGCCGACACAACATATTTACCATTACCATAGGCGTGAGCAGGCATGCCAGTTAGGTGGGGCCCTACCACCTACCACCCTGTGTGCACGCCTGTGAACATTACCGATAGATAGCCAGAAAGCGGTGAGAATCAACGTGCGCTGAATCAACAGCGAGTCAACCTACAATAAACTCCGTGCGTAGATGTAGGACGGGATGTGTCCTATGCGATAAAAGTAAGCAAATATGAACGATTGAGAGCATGGTACATGCACATGCTATACGAGAGCTGCAAGCGGCTGTCTATAAACATGGAATGACAAAGTATTCACGAAAAGTGCGTAGCCTCATGTTGGCTTCACCGATCTGTGTGCCTCACGTGTTCTTCACCGATCAGGATAGAATCGGTAAAATTAATGGCAGCAATTCGGGAGAGCTGCACGTCGTCCCAGCAACGGAAGTTTTGTCACTGCCAATGGAGTCACTCAATGCACGCTAGACTTATGTATGCTAACGCGGAGAGCCACCGTGCGTGCTCTGATGTAATCTATAGCTTCTATCTACCTGAGTAGCTTACATAAAGTGCGTCCTACAAATAGAGAGCAGATGTTATCGTATTTCTTTTCGTACATCACATCATTTATTGTAACCTCTCCGAATGCAAGGCAAATATGTCGTCAGGCGCTACCTTCCCCACGGGAATTATGTGCTATCAGGGCTACCGATATGATGCGGTAATAACAAGAATATAAAACATGATTTGAAGTCGTGGCGTAAAGACGACGACGGACGAAAAGGGAGACAAACTTATTTGCGCCCAGTATTTGGAATCATGCAGTACAAACACTCCCAGTTGCTCACTCACAAGACTACAAAACGTCGCCACACCGCACGAGTTAGCCCTTTGACACGCTATGTACACACTCGTGTGCACCACTTGTTTTTGTTAGTTGTATCGGCTAGTGGCTAATAAACTGTAAGATAGGTTGAGCTTTGTAACCTCCTGCATAATTAATTTCTCCTAATTTCACTCCATTTTGCGGTGTACTGTTGCATATGATTACTTTGCTGAGGGCACGACCACGTTCGACGAGCTGTTCGACGCACCGTTTCCCGCGAGCCACGTCCAAGTTATAATTTTTCTTTGCTCATAATTGACATAACCAGAAATGAATTCGCACTATATTTTTAGCCTGAGATTTCGTGCTATTTCTGGAATGAATGGCGTCAGATTAAACAGCTATTTGTTTACAATTTATTTGAGAATAATTACTATGACACACATTAGTTAGCGTATTACGACGTTATTTTTGCTGCAATAGAATAACGAGTGCCTTGAAATAACGTTGTATCAATTTGATGCATTTGCAGTCTGTTCTTCATGGTGGCGTCTTGTAGGGTTAAGGGAACACAGGACAGATCGTTGCTTTCTGTATTCCTTTTATTCATCCCGTTCGGCGCCGCTTTATAATCTTCTCATAATGTACCAGCCAGCTCCAATCAAGAGGGGGGTAATATTAAATTATGGGTTGATACGTGCGAAAGCCACGACACGATTAAGAGCCACGCAGTAGTGGAGCTCTCCGAATAATTCCAGCGACCTAGCACTCATTACCCCACAAATCGCGGACTTCTAACATTTCCGTTCCATCGAAATGCGACCGCCCCGGACGGAATCTCATGAGACGAACTTGCGATCTGTGATGTTTAGATATGAACGGAAGACGACTACCGTGAAAGCTATTTGGCTCAACCAAAGCTCCCCAAGCAGTCCCAAATAACGAAGGTGAAATCGGCCATGGTTGCCGTTGAGTAGACTTGAAAAGGAGCCAGAACTGGTGCTAAAAGTAGCCGTAGCAAGCCACGTAATTTATTTCGCCACCAAAATTTGTGGTCAAGCACAAGTGCAATTATGAAAAAAAAAAAAAGTTGGAGCACGCTTGAGTTTCGCCTCAAGAGCAGAAGACGATAGCGTAATCGAGCCGCGTTCGCATCACCTTCTGAGTCGGTAGCCTCGCTTCGCTTGTCGGTGTGCGCCTCAACCTTGCCGCAAGAAGAGAAATCTCTGTGCGAGTAACCTTGGCCGTTTTAAACTATCCTTTATTGCCTACTGCAAGTACGGTCGCGAATCAGCCAGGCACCCACTACGCGTCCGTTAGGCAGCACGCGAAACTGCCCAGCCGCTCCCTTTACGTATACTTTTGCTCCTCATGATGATAAAATATGCCTGAGCACTTTGTAATGAGTGGGCCTTTAAACCCCTCACTCTTTTTGCAATTCCCATGCACTGACGCCTGCCGAAATTCTACGCTTCTGCCACGCAACATTACATGCGTTAAGGAGTTGCCTGGCATTACGTGGCATTCGTATGGGATTTTTTTTTCTGAAGCAGTTCCTAGCAATGGCGGGGCTCGGGATAAAACTCCTGTTTGCGAGACAGAAGGTCACTGTTCGAATCCCACTCGCACCGCATATTTTCTTATTAATTTATTTGCATCTATCTCTAAGCTTCGCTCACGGACATCGTCGATCTTCTGCTTACAACCAATGACGCCGACACCGGAGTTTCTACGAAACGAGCCCTTTGACGCTGTCGCGTTAATGTAGTTTCTATTATTGAACGGCAGATAGTGCCATTTCAAGTAAGAAAAAGCAGAAGTAAGCGCACAACTTTCTTCCGTCTCGTATGGCCTTGAAGCCGCCGGGAAATCGAAAACAAATAAATTGTTTTGAGTTCAGTTCACCTGACTACAGGTAGGAGAGAGTTTCAACGCAATAGTGTTAAAGAGCTCATTTCGCAGAAGATGTGGTGTCGGCGTCGTTGGTAGTGAGCGAAAAATCATCATCTTGTTGGTGACCAAAAAAATCGAGAAAGACGCAAATAAAATAAAGAAATGGCTGATGTCTCCGTCATAGGAATTGTTATAACACGAAAGTGAAACCTGTCGTCACAGAAGTAGTTGATTATTATAGTGTATTGGTATGTCAGAGCTTATGAAATGTATATTGTTGTTTGGCAGATATAGCACCACTTGACGTGGACGTACCCACGTTGACGCCTAGTGGCACATCTCCGTACCGAGGACTAACGCCTATGGTCATGATTTAACCCTTGCGGCAGCTAAAGTTGTCAAGATATACCTGGACCCCGCATATGGTGAATCCCGCGCAAATATGGCATCAACAGGCACGTAGTAAACACTGATTCTCGATATGCACTGCTTCAAAATCTTGTGAAACGCGACGAGCGTCGTGTCGACGAGGGCGAGCGGGGAACGCGGTGCGACAGGAAGGCGAGCGTCGGATAGCCATTTTTCGGTATGAGTGGTATGAACGAGGCTTGGGCTGAAGCCACCACGTCGCGGTGTGCCAAACGAAATTACACTTCTATTGGAAACGCGCCGAGTGGGACGGTCGCAACAACGGCGCGTTATTTTGTTTTGTTTTTCGAGCCTGATGGCACACATGTCACATTCCCGTTATAAATGAAATGTTCATAGCATCCATCCATCTATACGTGCAAGAGCACTGCGAGAGGAAAGTGTGAAAGATAAAAGGCGCGTTCATGTCGCCTGCTTTTTGTGCTTGGCGGTAGCTCAGGGGGCTAAACGCCCGCCCACCATCATCGCGGCCGAGAGGAAGTGGGTTTGACTCCTGTCATTTTCTTATGGTTCTTCTTTTCTTTTCCATCTGATGGTGCTCATTTTGCTGACGTATTTCTGTGTCGGAAATGCGTCATGAAAGTCTTGGTGGACCCCGGCATAAAACACTTTCGTGTTAATAAAAAACTGCGGTTTCGAGTGAGACTCAAGCAAGGTCGTTGGCGTGGCAAGCAGGTGTTATACCGCAGATTGAGGCTATTGCTTTAACCTGCTTCAGAAAAGAACACCATATGAGTGTCATGTAGTAGAAGGAGTCTCCTTAACACATGTGATATTGTATGGCAGAAGCGTAGATTCGCGCCGGGCGTCAAAACATATTAATTGCACGACGAGTGGGTGTTTTATAGGTCCACCTTTTATATAGCGCTCAGACATATCTAATTGTCATCAGCTGCGAAAACATCGACAAAGTGAGCAGCTGCGTATGTGCGCGTGCTGCCTTACGGACATTTAGTGGGCCCTTTCCTAATTCGCAAAAGGAAGAATTATGGCGTAATGGGCACTTAACAACTGTACTCGCAGTAGGCGTACTAGCATAGTTTGAAACGGCCAATTTTATGCGCACAGTCGATCGTTTCTTTACGGCACGGTGGAGGCTTGCACCGAGAACCGAAGGCAGGCTAGCAATTGAGAAGGCGATGCGCATGGGGCCCGTTACGCTTTTGAGTTCTACTCTTGAAGGCGAAGCGCAGTCACGTATTGGGCTAATATAGACGCGTAATAATATATACAAGACGACTAGCCAAGCCGCCACAATGAAGCGTATATTATTGCAATCCATGTATTATTCGGTCAGTATGTAGCAAAGACAAGTGCTGCCCTAGGTGACGCAGGTCACGCGCTTTCCCAGTCAAGTTGGCTTCATCTCCAACTTGTCACGTCAGCTAACGTGTTAGACAGGCCAGTAACATCTCCACTTAAGCACCACATAACGTTATGCGAGAAAATACACATCGAGGTCGCGAAGCATGATACGCTAAACTTCATCTGGCCCGTAAATGCACACTATGTGCTGCCTAAATACAGATCAGAAACAGTAAAATGACAAAGGCCTCCCTATCCCATCAAATAAAACATGGTGATCTAGCAGGGATGCTCGGTTAAAAATGAGGCAACCGATTGAGCTGCACTTTGGCAGGTATGCATGTACTTCTATTTAAAACGAGCTAAAGATATTGGTCTCGGATTCATGCCGTGAAGCTGGTTGGACATGAACCTGTAAACGATGCCTCCAACGGTTACCGATTGTGATCTAGCCCCAATTGATCACGTTCCACAATTCGTGTGACCTCTCCCTAATAAACGTTTGAACGGGCTGCGACATGACTTGCGCCGCGACTTCGTGCACTTAAGAAGAGTGGACCACAGACAAGCGAAATGCACTTACGCACACGTGCGGCAAACGTTATGCGATGAGGTGACGTTCGTGGCAGGCAGCCGTTGCTACACATGTCCCCGGCTGAGCAGGTACTTCCGATATATACGAAATTTAAGTCACGCCACTCCCAGGTACGTGTGCTAAACTTCACGCATCCTCGCAAGCGCAGCTTAATCAAACCGCTATGTTTACCTGTTTACGCTAGGCGGATCTTTGTGCCCCTATTTTCATTCCCCTGAATGGTGCGAGCGGCCAGCGGCGCGAGCTTCTCCATGTATTTGCTAATAAAGACGACAGAGCCACTGGAATGTAGAGCTTTAGTCGTTCGCGCTGATAATTAAAGCATCATCTGCGTTTAGTGAAAGAGGCGATCGATCTGTAGCAGCATGTGCACACAACTATGACACATCGCTAAGATGTGCCAATAAATTCTTCGTTCGTGTTGATCAAAATATGCTGAAGACTGCGGGTACTCTGCACTGCACTACAGGAGAGCGGTAAGCTCACATGGGGACATGGTACCAGCGTTGCAGGCATCGATCGGCGACTCGATCTGCGCATCTCACTAACAATTAGCTTGTATACAAAACTTCAGGAGTAGTGATGGTTTGCTTTCCACTTTCCTCATATCCTTTAAGCGGAGTATAATACAAGTACATTTTCAAAGCTTAGAACAACACAGGCTGAGCTGGTTTGTAAGTACTACTCCTCACAAAAGATGATGGGCTTCAAACAAGGACAGAGCCGAAGACAACGAGACAACATATTTAAACCCCCGAAAATCGTCTGAAAAGGCGCACAAGGACGGAAAAGAAGGTGGACAGGAAACTCACCTGCGCATACTTATGACGTAAGAAACACCACCTGTTAATCGGCCCAAGATGACGTATTAAGCGAGAGACAACTGCTTAGACATTTCATTCCTTCACGATGCAAGTTCATCGACGCATGCGCTTCTACTCCAATCGATATGCCAAGCCTCTTCGATTTCTTCGTTTATATGTCTGTATAAAACCACGCATTATTCGAAATTGAACGCGCATTTACAATCATGATCATGCAGAGAAAAATTAGATGGTGATCCTCCGATTAAGGACCTTTTATGCTCCATGCGTCTCTGATTAGTACAACGCTCCGGCAGCGCTCATAGAAACGGCGCAACGGTAAGGAAGTTTGTAAACTGCACCACTACGTAAATATATTGGCGTGTTTTACAGTGCAAATGTTAATCCGCTTTGTATTCTCGACTTCCTCATTCCGTCTCTGCATTGCGGCGCTTATTTGAACCAGCTTAATGGCAGCTATAACAGCAATGTCCACACATTATCGACTTCCGACCTCCTTTATCCTACGCCATGGGTCTCAAGCTCGCCTCAGCCAGCGGACCGCAGTCATGAAATTTATTCGCGCAAGGGCCGGGACAGTTAAGAAAATAGGCGAGAAAGCGAGGGGGAGTTTGATGAAAATGTCAGCTGACAATGCCATGTGAAGGATGGTCTTCCCATGTCTCATATATGGGTAATTTATGATGTGAATTTGACTTCAGGATTCGAGAAACATACCAATACCGATCTCCACAATGACTTAAATCTGGGCGCTGAGTCTGAAATATACATTTCTTGTTCCACGGTTACGTTACGACACAATGCAGCTGCATGGGGATCCTCCCGGAAAAAAAGAATGCCTGAGATCATTCACTTCTGAGCAGCTCATGAACATACTTATTCAGACAGATGGACAATGAACTTTAATATGATTCTGAGGGGCGAGTGGGAAAGCCCCCTGACCTGGGAGGAGACGCCGCGGGCAGCTACCACGTCGGCACGGGCAGGCCGTGCCTGACCGCCGCGTCGCGGACCCTCTGTACGGTCCGTAGCTGAACGGCGAGGTCGGAGCTCTTGAGTGCCTTCTCCCACTCTTCCGTGGTGAGACGATCTTGCTGCCGTAACGAGGGACGCCACAAGAGCATGTGTTCTAAAGTGAGCAAAGGATCTCCGCAATCCGGACAATCGGGCTCGAACGCGTCCGTGTACCCGTTGACACTGGCTAGGCTGGATAGGACCCAGTCTGAAGCATGCGAAGGGTGGAAGACTGAGGCCTGGAAAGCTTGGCGTGACCTCGTTAAACGTATGGAGCGAGTCTTTGTGGAGCCCCGCGTCCGCACCCGCGAGCAGCGTTTCCCCGCCGCGGTGGGTGAGTTCGCGCGCATGGGCGTCGGCCACCTCGTTGGCATTGTAAACGACGGGGGAGACCCGAGGCCCCATGTGGGCCGGGAACCAAGTGATGATGTGGGGGACGACGCTCCTAGCCGGAAAGCAGCGAGGCTGCCTCGCGCAAGACCAAACCGGACGCAAAGACCCTGACCGCCTCCCGGGAATCCGTGTAAATCTGCGGCCTGCTCAGAAAATAAAAAAAAGAATATATAGGACAAAGACATCATTTTGAAGGCCGGGGCGCAAGGAAAGGGTCCACCGGCCACATGCTGCCCGCGGGCCTCGTGTCTGAGATTACTGTTCTATAAGAAAAAGTCAGGTACAGCCACGGCTGTCTTTTTGTTGAAGGTGTCTGCAACCATGTTCGAACGTGACAGGGAGATTGACATTTTCGAAGCTACTATGCCTTTCAAGTAATGGTGTGACAATATCAAGTTTTCAACTTCTAATCACATTCGAGTATTGAAAACCATGTGTGAATCGACTCAATTTTTTTTTCGGATGCGAATAGTATAGACATTGTCATTAAGTTCTGCGAAAAACCGCAAGGCCCCGAAATGGTTAAGGAAGGGATATTGACAACCACCCGTTTGTGGCACGAAGCGATAGGGAATTCATACCGATTTCTTTGAAATAAAGCATCTTAGTTGCCAAAAATTTAGTCCTTGCCCAGGGATAAATTCAGGGACATGCGCCGTTTTCAGGCGGTTGCTCTGTCAATTGACATCGCAGAAGTGCAGATAATTGGGCCATGGAAGTAAGCGGCGCGAAACGCAAGACGACGCACACAGGAAGGAATGACCACAACATGCACAATTGAGATCGCCAAGAAGCTAGCAAATGGCAGCGCGATGGCGAATTCATCGACAACTCGAAGCACATTGACACTAATTACCAATATGTTGTGCAAAATCCCGCAAGGTGACGGAAGTGTTGAAGAAGGAAATCCGTATGGATTTCCTTGTTGCTTCGTGTAGAAACGGGAGGTTGTCAATATACGTCTCAGCTACTGACTATTGCATAGATTTTTTTTTAACGTTAGCTATACTGGCCTAGTCGAGCCAGTTTCGCGTGGACCCTCAAGAGCCATGCTGCGCATGCGCGGGGATCAGTGATGTCACGCACCGGAGCCGGCAACTTTCGCGCACTCCGCCGCCGCCGGTCTGCGCTTTCCAGAGGAGTGACGTCCTTGCATTTGCAGACGCATTGGCGCCGGCGCGCGTGCAGCTATTCGCCTTCGCTGTGCAGTCGCCATCTGACACTGCGCTGGAGCCGCTTGATAGCGCCTCTGACTGGCGTTTGCCAGTGTGGTTTAGCCATGGAGAAGGAGAGCGCAAATGCTGCTCAACGGCGCAGAAGAGCGGAGAAGCTTAACTCATCGGATCCCGAAGTAGTTGCCTGGCAAAATAAATATACTTGTGCCACATAATACGTATACCGTGTGTGCGTCATTTTAGCAGCTAATAATATAATAATATCTGGGGTTTAACGTCCCAAAACCACGCTATGATTATGAGAGACGCCGTAGTGGAGGGCTCCGGAAATTTTGACCACCTGGGGTTCTTTAACGTGCACCTAAATCTAAGTACACGGGCCTCAAACATTTTCGCCTCCATCGAAAATGCAGCCGCCGCGGCCGGGATGCGTCATTTTAGCAGCAGCAAGCATGATAATCAAGCTAATCCTAGACAATCAGGAAAGCTAAGAATAACTAGCTGAACATTTGCTAACGCTACGTTATCCTGGCATAGCCGAGCTAAGCAACTGCAACATTTTTTTCCACCGACCAGACATGACAAAGTAAGATTGTAGTGCAGAAAATAATACAGTGAAACCTCGGTGA